>NC_054742.1:32918790-33218790 GCF_018143015.1 Lytechinus variegatus
TGTTCTGTTAAATTTTCTGAATTTACAGAATGATTCTGTTGCTTTCTCAAAATCTTCTATTTTTTCTTTGTAAAATCAGGGTTTTTTAACAGTGTATAGTCACAGTATAACAAATATCTTTATACATCGTCATCGACGTAGTATATAGGCCTCGCGGACACAAAAGAACGTAGCAACAACTCATTTTATGCCCAGTGAACTGCAACTGCAGTCTACACACACATATTCAGACATCACTACGTTCAAACGATGTTCGTAGCGGAACCGTTTCGATGCGGCATGCGCGAACAATAAACTTTGTAGGGACACCACTAAAAACGTGACATACAGTGAACACATTTCGACAAACAACGGAGTTGGCGCGATTTATTCTTATTTCAGTTACGCGTATAGAGGGAACTTCATTCGGTTTATAGGAGCACCCCAAAAAACGTTTACCCAATACTGGGTAAAATGGGAACACATCATGGTTGTGTAAAAAAAGATATTTTTAACTTTTTACGCAATGCTGCGGTAAAATAGCCGAATATGGGTGTAAAGAAAAATACCCAGAAAAAAAGCATGTTCCCTTTCTACCCCAAATTGGTTAAATTTTACTCACAAATTTTAGAGTGAGATATACCTACTACAGGCTTATCTTTTTTGATAAATCCCTCGTTTTAATTTTGGCACTATGGTTTTATGTAATTTGTATGATTATCACTATGTAAGAACATTTTATTTATATCACAACGATCATCTTTTTAATTATTGAATTATGATTGATTGATTGATTGATTGATTTTATTCGTCAAGAATATCACAAGATATTACAATGAAATTGAAGAATACCTTGACAGGATAGCCCATGAAAGCCGAAAGGCTTATTTCCAATGGGGTCCTATAGTTAGTATAAAACATTAACATATTGTAACAAAACTGGAATATGGTAACAAAAATAATAAAATACATACATACATATCCATCAGTCAAATAATAAGCAAACATCTGAAGCAAACAACAATCCTCTTAATACGTAAAACAAGATTATATTTTTAACATGCCCTAATGTATACATTATCTAAAATAGTAGAAACCAACAGTACAAAATGTGTGATTTCTAATGGTAATATTGCTCCCGAGTAGCTTCCAGTTTTAGGTGCTTCTTTAATGCACTCTTAAACTGAGAAAATATTTTAACTGCTTTTACTTTATTGGGAAGAGCATTCCAAGATTGGATGCCATTAAAGTAAAAAGTGTTCCCTATATGTCCTTCACGTTTTGGCAATATAAAATTAAAATCACTATTTCGAGTACCGTACCTATGGATATTTGATACAAACCTTTTGTTAATTCTACTTCTAAGAAATACATGGTTGTCTTCTTTATTTCGTCCTTTGATTATTTCAACTGACGCATAACAAATACGCCTTATGAAAAGATGTGTCTTAGACCCCCCCCCCCGATAACTATAGATATTCTCATCATAAATGAGTTAGGCGTAATATGTTTTTAAAATTGCAAATAATTGTGAATTTTAGATTTCTTATTTCATGTGTGATATAACTAACTGATGATTTCCATTCGCGCATGAGGGGGTAAGAGCAGTTTGAAGAAAGGATATCACCCAAAAGTATTTTTTAGACGGTATCTGTATATCAAAAATAAATTCTCATGCCTATAATGTTTCATAATATGCCCTTTGATACCCCAATCAAAGATAATGACCGAAGAATTGCACAAGTTTTTTAATGATACTTGCGTTTCCGTAATTTAATGAAACAATGCACCTTTGAAATTCAATTCAATAAAAATAATGATCGAGACCATATATGAATAATGGTTGCAATGGCATAGTTAACTAAATAATTTTATGCATGGCTGATCGTCAAACAAAGCATACTAATAAGTCTGACATTTAGCCTTTAAAATGTCTTCGTTTTTAATATTATGGATAGTGTAAATTTTGTCATTTTTTGCAAAGAGATATGAATATACTCCATTTTCTTTTCGTGATTAGTTTTTTTAGTAGACGAATGAATAACATATATCAACATTTGGCAGGTTTGGGTTTCAGTGCATTTTCATGCAGCTTTGGAAATATAGCTGCATCCAACCCACTTAAAAAACAGTTAAAGTCCATTTTCTGCTTTCACCAATGGTAATTTCTTGCTGAGTAAACTATGTTTATTTATACAACTGCATGCTCATTTTCAGTTCAAGTAAGTTTCTATGAGGTAAACTCAGGTTATCATAATTAATAAGTCTTTATCATGTCTGGTGAAGTTATGATCGGCTTTGATAAGTGTTTAATATGAATAAGAAAAATTCATCTTTTCTAATGTCAAAGGATTAAGATTCAAATTCTTTAGCGTCAAATTCAAATCTTTAAGGTTGAATCTATTGGCTCGTCTCTAATCACAGCCAATGGGGACTATTTCATAAAGACTTTTATAACTTTACCATTACCTTGGAACCGTGTTTGTGATTGGCTTCCCTAATCCTGTTACCATGGAAGCTGCAATGAATGCCAAAGTTATGATTGTAACTCTTTATGAAACCGATCCCACGGTCCCGCTGCATATAAAAAAACTTACTTTTATGGTAATTTTGCCATCCAATTGTAACTACATGGAATCATTGATTTTGATTGGCTGATGAGCATTATTGTCATGGTAGTTACCATTGGATATCAAAGTTACCAGATTCTATTTTTTAAGCCTATGATGTTTAGTGATGGGGATGTGTCATAATGTCAGCTTGGGTTTAATGGGTTGTTTTCAAGTTGTAATAAAGGTATCCAATCACTTAATGGTTTGACCGACAATTATTGATATTTAACATCCATTACCATTATTTGATTCCTGGATCCTATAGACTAGGATTGAATGGGCTTTACAAAATTTAATCGAAATTGACCTGGGATAAGTCTAAAATTATATATATATATATATATATATATATATATATATATATTGAAACAAATTATTGTGATTTTTCTTCAATATTTATATTAATAAAGTTGTGCGAATACACTTTTGTAAATATAAAACAAAATGAATTTGTATGATGTATTTCAAAACTGATTAAAATCTTCCTAACAAAGATGCCATTTTTAATAGGTAAAGTCTATAATTAATTGAATATATTTGTAAATAATTGGCATACAATCGTAATGAGATATAATTTATAATTTTAATTGGTAAAAAAAGAAGTCAAAATTTCAATTATTCAATTCCAAATAAAACAATTGAAATTATTGCGTATTTTACATTCGGTATCATAACTGAGAGAGAGAGAAAAACAACAACAATAGTCCTATAGTCTGTCCGAATAGCATATCTAGGCTTTGCATTATGACATCCGGGGAAGATATCCAGTTCGCCCCCCCCCCATCGCTTCTAGACTGCGTTATAACCTCCATTATGATAAGCAAGGGTGAAGTGTTTGACCAAGGGGTGAAATCCTAATTGAATTTGACCAATACATTTTCTTGAGCATTTTGTCCATGAAAACAAAACATATTTTAAAGGATTTTAAATATTGTGAGTAAAATAGGTAACCTGGAAACTCAATGTATAATTTTTACAAGAAAAACAATAGAAAATATTCCGTATAATATTAAAAATCTCATGCCCCTTGATACGGCACTGGACTGTCTAAAATATTTGGTGGAATGCACCCACATTCAACCTCTTTGGAATGACGTGATTAAATATGAAATATTAAATATTAAATAAATATGAAAATACATGATAACATTTATTTACACCATGTGAAAGAATGTTTGGATACAAAGACGATAGATTTGTGACTTATATTTTTTCTTTTAATGAAATATTTTATTTATATTTGTAAATTCAAAATATAACCCTCCCACCTACCAAGCTATTAAAATTCATTTGAATGTTAATAGAGAAACAGGATAGCCAAAAAGCAAGGTAAACTAACTCTTCATTTCCGCAAATTGAGATTTGAGCTGTAATTTGCTGTGAATGTTCATGGTAATCTTTATTAATATTTATGTATTGAAATTCGCGTCGCTCTTTTATTCTTTTTTTTTATTCAATTTTTGTTCATATTGTATTGTATGTGTAATATTTCATGTAATTGTTTTTTGATTGTTGTAAACTTATTTTATCAATAAAAACTGAATTATAAAAAAAAATTGATGGGTGTTTCTATGAATGAGTAACCTACCCTTTTTAAACACAATATTGCCTAAATTATACCAAGTTTATTTTGAAAAAAATCTACATTTTAATTCTGTAAGGCGCTTAATATATACCTAAAATGTTTCTAAGCGCACAATAATCTCCAAAATTTCGAAGGAAGTTGTGTCTGGCGCATCTTTGCAAATACTCTTGTAGTTTGTTTTGGTAAAAGCCTCCTCCCAAATTGATCAAATTTACGTCATTTCCTAACCGTAAATGTTGTCGCCTGATAACAGTCTTTTTATTATGTCTGTCAATTATGTCACCATGCATGATACGAATCGAATAAACAACATAGTGAATAGGGATTGTATTAAGATGTGTTAGTAGAGGTAGCTCAGGCAAAGTCCGATGATCAGTTTCAACTGAAAATCTGTCTATATAGTTTCGGTCAAGACTATCAATCGAATCACATTTTGTTCCACGTTTCAAGTTGGTCTGGGATATTTTATTACACACAGTATAGTCAATTCAATACAGGGCTACATGTTGTTTTGAGAAAATTTTGTAATGGTATCCATTAAAAGTCTATCTGCCATTCACTTGCAAACTCCAAGTTCTAAATAATTCACGACATCACCATTTCCCCCAAATCGTTTCCAAGGAACGCAACGAACCCCTCATATCCGCCGCAAATTTCATTCCAGCCCATCTTCATTGATGTAATGAAAAGCTATAAACAGTAGTAGTATCTAATAAGACTTAGTGTAATGCATTCACACGGCGAATCTCAATTCAATATGGCGTAGATTAATTCTTTTGATTGAATATAGTTTTAGTTAATTTATTTCCTATATAATGGAATTAAAATCTGTCATATCGATCAATGTAATTTGAAGGCACCTTAAGTGTGTTTGTTGGGGATTTTTTCACGATCTTGTTTCTTTCTATGCAAGTCTGAAAATTTTTGATCCACTTTTCGAATTGCTAATTATACTGAATATACATTATCAAGAACGTTATCTGTTAATAAACTCCCCTTCTCCATGCAGTCCCCAGCCATGCTCTCTGTCCAATACCCACATACTGTTGGACACTATTGTTTTATTGTGAATTCCCATGCATATGCAGTGGATAATATCGGCCTAAACTGTTCCAAGGAGAGGTTTTCTTATAAATTTACATGATTTGTGTAATTGTGTCATGTTGTACAAATATGAATAAGTTTTGGTCTAATTTTAACAAGATTTTACTATTTATTGAATTGAATCATAAGAAAGTAATAAATCTACAAGACAGAATGTATAACGTTATCTGAATTATGCTTTAAAAGGAAAGAATTTAAAAAAAATCTTAAAAATAAAGCGGGAAGGTCTCTACAAAGTAATATAAGGATATATTAATATGATCGTATGCATGAAAGCAAAAATATCAGAAATTAATCATAATACTATTCAAATACCGACAGTCCAAACAACATTCTGATAATATAAGGGATACATGATTAAAATCCTACCATCAATCAAAGACTTGAATTGAAGAGACTATAACATGAAATAAATTCAAAAGAAAATATCTTGACATAAATTAAAAATAATAAAAGATACAGATGAATCGGATTCGCTGTATTCAGAGCCTCTTTCTAGATTCGATCATTTTAACTTTATTTTTCTTAAAGTGCAGAAAATGGAAAATGTAAATTGTTACACTGCTTCAATAAACCAGATAATGCTTGGTGAAGATGAAAGTTATTCACATTACAGGGGCCGCGGCGGAAACGGGGGGGGGGGGGTTACTGCAGGGGCTTCAGCCCCCGCCCCTGTACTTCTTTCCCCAAAACCATATACAAAAATCGTAAAATGACCATCTGATTATTTTTGCATGGTCAGCCCCCTCCCCACCACTTTTGGTTCAGCCCCCACTTCAAAATCGTTCAGCGGCCTGCATTATCAGTCGACAGTCAGTGCTATAAATAAATTAGTTTATAGGAGAGTAAAATTTGTCATCATTAAAGCGTTAGAGGGAATTAATTTGTGATATTCATTTGAAAGAAAAAAAAATAACAATGCAAAGACGAAAACCTTAAAAGTAGTTTGCTCTTGGTTTAGTTTTGTTTTGTTTATTCAGACTCTATCACGGTCAAATGGAGACATTCTTTAAGAGAGCTATTAAAGGGACGGTCCGGGCTGAATTTTAAAATTTATCAATATTTTGTAAAAAAAAAAAAACAGTTATATGCACGTCGTTATGAATATTCACTAGGTGGGCTGATGATGTCATATCCCCTCTTGTTCTTTTGTATGTAACATTTAGTGTTACTGCTTCTAAAGAATGGAACAACATATCCACTTTCATTAAATCATCAAACTCTTCAGATCAATTCAAGAAACTTCTAAAAACATACCTCTTTTCCGATTAATTTCTTTTGAATGTATTTTTATTGTAAGTATTATGTACTCTTGTTTTAAACTCGTTTGTAAACGCTTTGATATAGTTAACTATGGAGAGCGTACTAAATGCTAGTTATTATTATTATTATTTTATATTATGATATTAGGTTTATTCAAAAGAACTAAAACAATGGGACTGACAACTGATTAAGTGCATTAGTTATTTATTGCCGCAACTTATTTTGTTATAATGGAGGCACATCATTTACACATGTATGAAAAAATAAAACATTTATGATTTCATGTAATAACATAAGAAAAAGGAAAGTGTAGATGTGACATCATCAGCCCACCTAATGAATATTCATGACGATGTGCATATAACTGTTTTCACAAAATATTGATAAACTTTGAAATTCAATAACTTCGCTATTTGTTATCCGATTTTGATGAAATTTTCAGCATTTTGCTCCGTGAATTTTACTCTATTTAATGAAAAATAAATATATCCAGCCTGAACCATCCCTTTAAATAAACCGAATCAGATTGGTATACAGACTTCACAACGTCTAACGTGCACATAAATAAAAAACTCAATGCATACAGGGGCATATACTTTTTTGTAATATTTAATACTAAAAATTAACAGTTTTGTATAGGTGGTAATTATACGACCATCCCCGAAATAAAATCCAATTGTCAAGTGAGATTATCCCTTTCCTGGTTGCACCATATAAAGCGTGCCCTATATAACCCGGGCCTATAACAAGTGTTCCAAACCACATGTCCAATCGAATAAAAAGAGTAAATCAATCAAGCATATATAATTCTTACAACTTCACACGAAACTGAAGTATGATAAATCAGAAACATGATCACGTATACACTATTAAATTATCATATGAACTAAAAATTTTCGTCCTAAAATGAAATCACGGTCTGACTGCATTTGAAAGTGTAATATGTTATCTTGTATGTGATAAATACAAAGCAAACGGTAAACATGGTAAATGTTTGACATTATCAGCGGGCTCATTTGCAAAATCATCTTGTTATATGCATATTCATTACAGCATTGTTTGGGGATATTAATCAATATGTCATAATATGATAACTCCTTACATCCGATATGGATTAGATAATCTGAGATATGCTCATACTTAATATGAAATATTATTATTCACGATATCCGAACTGAACACACAATATTAAGTCAATATCAGCACTAGTAATTGCCGTCCACTGTCAAGCTTCGATCAGACTCATCTTAAAAGTAAAAGTATTGGAGGAAAAACGCGCATTCATGTTTATGCCAATGTGATGTCAAATATACCTGATCAATACAGGATACGCCCACACCTGAAAATAATAACAATGATAGATAATAGAAAGTATTTTGTACATTCCCACCATAAAGATAAGAAATATAATGATAATGATGAAGTCTTGTTTTAAATGGGGTGCTGTAACAAATAATGTTGAAAATGTCTATTCGTAAGTTGATTGGGTCGCACTTAAAATTTCCGTTGATAAAATAATATAATTCAATAGCACAATATTAAACTAATTCATACAAACTGTAATCTCTCATAGATCTATGTAATGAATCGAAAATTAATGACTTGGAATGCATTTTACTGTGCCAAATTGGGAAAGAATTAAGTCTCTGTCGACAGTACCTTATTAATCATGCAGTTGTGGTTTGATTCTTAGCTCATAGTTTCCAAGATACACGATAAAAAAGTATTCTTCTTTCCACCACAGCCCACAAAATTTACGAGGGAAGACGTTCTATTTAAGGCAGGTATCGTTCAATCAGTAGACATTTAGAATTAAAAGTAAAGTTGGACTTAACTATGCCTTATTAATACTTGGAAGATAGATAAGCACAATGTTGTAGTCATCAGAGAAATAATTCAAACTTAAAGAAAGCAGTCATGCAGTTTCCTTTTCTGTTAGCCAAGTGTTGCCATAAACATTACCAGCGGCAAACGAGAGAGCAGTTTGCATAAGACGATAAGGGGGGTAAAAGACTAGGCCCCTTATTCATAATATTTGTTTTTTTGTGGGTTTTTATGATGGTTTTAAAACATGCCAGAAAATATCATACCATGCAAAATATCCTTATCATGACGTTGCATTTTTTTTTGCTTCTTATCATTATTCTTATTGGCAATCGTGTTTCACGGACGAGCAGTTTTTATTTATGAAACGAGAAAATATTTCGGTCTTAATAATTTCCTCTTTGGATTCATGTGGCGTGCGCAGGATGTGTGATCCTGCGTGTGATGGTGGATTCTATCTTTCACCCTACCGATGTCACATTGAAAGCCAAGTCGAACATTGCAGAATGCATGATGCAGAAATATAGTTACTATAGTGATAACACCGATGAGACTAATAACAATGCTAATTGTTGATAGAAATATTGATACATATGTGGATATTAATTATTATGATGATGCTGATGACAACGATAACATCAAATAAAAGCTATGTTTTCAGCAATATAACGTTCGCTGATATCTATGAGTGAACAACGTCTGTCTGTAGTGAAATGATCTGCATTCTCCAGAATTTTGCTAATATTTAAATGATAAAATGCATCAATTTTGTAGTAAATATCACTTCTCGTGATAGACGTGTTACCGTATTTCGACAGTTAATCAACGCGATAGACAAGGGTATAGTGTTTATGATCGCAATACTCGATGCCTGAGCTCTAATTCTGAAGTTGATGGTTTCATAACGGAGATGTACTTCCTGTATGGTTATATTTTTTCCTTTGTCTTTTTGTAACCCTCGCGTGAAAGTTAGAAGAAAGGATGATTTAAAAACGTATTGAATTTATAAGGAAACAGGAGGCAGCACATGCTTTGAATATTTGGACCCACGTAAGACCTTCCATTATGTACCTATATCATTCAATATGAGCTCCGCTAATTAATCTTTTTGGATATTTCAATTATTTTGATGAAATTGAAATCGAACAATATTCCAGATAAAAAAAACCTCTAATTAAAGTGATGATGATTCATTTTCCGCTTTGTCTTACTGTTAAATCATGCCTCATTTATTCCCATGAAATCAGTCGTTGAATACTCTTTAACATGCACAATTTGGGTTTTGCGCTGAAGACGCCTTATCTATTATTCTGAAATTCCGATTCACCTGAATGCCCTTTTCCCAACTGAAATAGAAAGTCTTTCATTAAACAAATGACACAGGCCTATGGTTCAAATATAATTTAAACTTGAAAGGTTTACACAAGAAAAGAGACAAAGCTTTATTAATGTAAATAAGGCTTCTGCTTTCATGGCCGTCCATCGAGAATTCATATTACTTTTTAAAAAGAATGAAGGCTGATCATTGGAGAATATCAATGTTGGCATTAAGTCTCACGTCCTTTCTTTAGATATAAGCTTATCCTGGTACTCGTTATACACGATTTTATCCTCACACTCATATCGTCTCTTGTTTTAATCATCACTTTCACTGGACAGATTCACTTTATGTTCAGAAACCGAAACACATTATGATGCTTGGGCGGGTATTAACTTAAAAAGCATGAGCATGAGGGGGGAAACTTGTTCACAATTAGGGGGAAATACTCAGCAGCCTTATCCGATTTGAAAGTAAATTCTTAACAGGAAATGAGAGAACACAAAATGATATGAATAGACTTGTATCCAGTCTGATTTAGGGGTGCGTATATATAACGATGTCATATACATTCAAATTCACAATCATTTTAGAATTGAGCTATTTATAAGCTAGTATATGGTGTTAAATCGTGGCGACCTGGACTGCTTTGAGATGAACCATCGAATTCAGTCTAGTTAAAAAAATACCGATACTTAATAGACAGATACCGCTTGACTCCGTAAAATTTGTGAGTATTCCTGTGATTAATTTGTATTTCTATACACCCTTTTATGAAGTAGAGATCAATTGACCTTGACTTTCAAATCATTGAAGAATTATCATCATAGTGGGTAAAGGAATTATGTATTTTATAAAGTCTTCAATACCTTCATTGATATCGTGACTGCATTCATTTTCTCAAGTGCGGATGGAAATAACCCTTCTAGCTTCGGCGGAATTGACAGCGATATTTCTACCCCGTCGTGAGTTCGCTGACATGTTCCCCGCTAGAGCTGCGAGAGTGTGAAGCGGTGAAATACTCTGCACAACAATACCCGCAGAAATCAATTCAATAATGGTAGGAGCCACGCACTTCTTCCTCTTTATTGTACCTCCTCAATTCTCTCGCTTGGATTATCATGAATTCACAAATCAAATACGGAAATTTCTAGCCGCCGATATTTCTCCTACTATTCCCCTCAGTTATGAATCTATATTGTTATTAATATCAAGTGCAATCGCAGTTAATTTCACATATTTTTTTTTCCTGTTCCAAGTTTTATTCGACCGGTGTGTTCCCACCCCCCACACTCCCCCCCCACACTCCCGATGGTTTTCGGCCTCTCCTCGTACAGTGGAACCTTACATCTCGATGTTTTGTGACAATTTCCCGACTTATTTTAAATAATTCTTTGTATCTTCTAATTATTCAAACATTTAGCTCAGTGTTAAATACATTCAAGCGTCAAAATTGTTATAGGCCTACATGTACATTATTCGTTGGCAAAATGTGCAAAAAATAACACTGTCTATCATTACAGACCCATTTATTACAAAGAACAACACGATAATAACAATTAGAATGAATAAAACACACTACATAAATAATCGGAACATGATTCAAGGAGGTCAGATCTCTTCCCTAGCCTGATTTTTTTTTACAGAATCCGATGGTAAATACTTTGGATATCAAATACATTTTAACGAACAATCGTAGATGAATGTACGCCCACCAATCTTAATATGATGAAACGAAAGGTCTAATAGGAAAATAAAACTGCATGAGAAAACCTTCGTAAGTTCACCCGTCTTTTTTCTTTAACACATCTGACCTAGGCTGCGTTTATGCGACCTCAACCCAGAATCATGATTTGAATCACCATTTGAATCATGATTCAAAACAGCAACATGAATCACGATCCGACAGAATCAGCGTTTATACGACCATCTTTCTAACGCTGTTTCTCCCTGAATTCGGGCCGATCCAGTGCGCATCACAGTGCGCAGTTTGACCCAGAAAGTATAGGTCAACATTTTCGCGCGTGTTTCTAGCTTCACGTCGGCTGCTAGATTTTTGCTGCCGCCGCTAACGCGCGATCGTTTGTGCAAGTGCAACGTTTACTCGGCTTCCGAAAAATAAATCTTTTACTTCCAGAATTCCGTGTATTGTACCTCGTATTGTTTTTGTTTACTTGTATTAAATCTTGTCGGTTCATCGAAAATGGTGTTCGGTACGTAGCCTACTGGGCACGAATTCTTTTAATTTTGTCTCGACAGACGGTGCCACATCTCCGTTGAAATCCCTCCCTCGCAAGCGCCGCTGAAAGGGACTCGTAGATCGTCTTATTTCTGTGAATCCCGGTAAGGGATGCTTGTGCTTCAGGCCTGAGCCCAAAGCACAAGCAGAGCCCTGAGTTTGTCGTCAGTCCAATTTGTGCCTTTGGAACTTGAAGATATGATTGATGAAAACAATGAAATATACAAATGACGCTACAGTACAACCCCGGGGGTACAATACACAGAATGATAATTCCTAAATGCACGTGACAATTGGCATATACCGGTACTAGTACACTGGCAATACTGCTACACGAAAAGTAAGCTGCATGCACGAAACACAGCGCGCGCCTTTGAGTCGAACCCGGAAGAAGCACGACACAATGACGTCATAGAATCATGATTCAAATCACGATATCGTTTATACGACCTTTTTCGTTCGTGATTCTACAGAAACGTCTTTCCAAACGCCCCTTTTTCCGTGTTTCATGTTTGTGATTTGAAAGACGTTTATTTCCACTTTCAACTAAACGCAATCGTGATTCTGCAGAATCGTGATTTGAATCATGATTCTAATCATGATTCTAGGGTAAAAAAGTGTCGAATAAACGCACCCAATTTTACCACTCCTCGCTCCCCTTCACGAATATGTGTTCGTCGCGAAACCACCCATCATCGATGTTGCTCCACATCGTTGTATCAGACGGGTTTATTGCAAGTCTTGCACATCTTTTGGTACAAAGTTTTCGTATCTTCGTGACTTACTCAACACTGCCAATTTCACAACGAAGGCAGTTTAATAACAAAATTTGATTCTGGACATTCAGCCATGCTAGCTTTTATGTATGAAATTGTTCAGAACAATATAACAAAGAATAACCTGAAGTTAGGCACTTTCCGTAAATGATGGATGTACTTTCAGCCAATATTTAAGAAAAATGGAATCCAAACCCTTAGTTCTGAAGACTAGAAAAACATGCTTCTCATTGCATGATTTAATATTATGAAATACAAGACAATTCGTCTGGCGAAAACAATTACTCACAGTAGCATTATTTGAATGTGTGTTAACGTATATGACAGTGAAACCCCGTGTTTTGTTCATTATATATAATTTGTACCTTTCTTCGGCAGGTATTTTATATTTTATCTATTGCAATTTTCATTGTCGTTTTGATCAATATCACAATATTTTGCTTAAATCAAATTGAACGCGCATAAATACGACGAATAATGAAGGTTGGAAACCACAAAATATTGAGACGGGAGAAAGAGAAGTTATCCAATTATATACCTTTTACAGATGGAAACTGAGTAGAGGGGATAGGGTAGAAGAAGAAAGAGGCTAGCGATAAGAAAAACACTGACGAATGGCTAAAAATGCTATGTGCTACTGATGACAATTCCTCCAACTTCCAATGTACTGTTTCCAACGTAGATGGGGTACTTGCAAGTAAAGATGCAACTCGGGCGTCGTACTATTCTTATGTTTGGAACTCGAAAGTACATCCATGTAGATACTGTTCTATATTTGCCACTCCAATATTTCCAATCTTACCTTATTTTGTAGGTCTAAGAGCCAAAGAAGATTTTACATTATCACCCAAATTTTAACTATAGTTTAAATGATTTCTCTTAAAAGGCGTAAATATATGCTATTTTATCGAGTCCGGTTTTATTTGGATTTGGGGGACCACTGCTGTTTTCACAATTTATAATCATTGGTATATTGGTATTATCAGTCATTGCCTGCTCATACTCGAACAAATTCCTTTATATCATTCTCTAGCGATATGACTTCTAAAATATATTCCTATATAGGTTTTTAATATCCCTCGTCACGCATTTTTAATAAAAATGCTGTTATTTTGTGGCTTGTTACTTAAACTTCATTTACCAAAATTAATGAATTATCTATAAAAGTTTATACATACACAAGCATATTGTTTTTAAATGATTGAATAAAACGAATTTAATTGAAATGAATCGAATCGAATAGAAAGTTCTTTTATTTTCCAACCAGTTAATTTTGTTTATCCGGAATAATATTTGTTTATTTTTATTATTTTATTATTATTATTTTTTTTTTTGGGGGGGGGCGTCTTGTTTAATAAATTAGTCATACACTTCATTAACATTGTCATTAAAATGTTCAAATAAACTGCATATGGATAAACTGTGATTGGATGAATTTAAATGCCTGTAAACTACATTGATACTTTGATGACCTTTGAGTGGATGAGATCCCAAGAGTTCGCTGACTCACAACATCATCTCACCCTTTGTCTTTCAACTATTCCGTTACCTAGCAACGCGTCGTCTGCGCACCTCTTATTGCTTTATGAGCGGGATTCAGGCAACGTAATCGTGTTATTCATGATGTTTGCTCGGTGTGTATTTCCGAAGGTTTTGTTTATAATCATGAAGTTAAGGCCATGCAGGCCTAGCTACCTTGAAGTCTATTTTGGCTTTATATAGATGATACGAATAAAGGTGAATCTACTTAATCGTAACGATACTTCTACTACAATTACTACTACTGCTACTACTATACTACTACTACTTCTACTACTACTACAACAACAACAAATATTACTACTGCTTCTTCTACTATTACTTACTACTACTACTACTACTACTACTACTACTACTACTACTACTACTACTACTACTACTACTACTACTACTACTACTGCTACTACCACCACTACTACTACTACTACTACTGCTGCTACTATACCACTACTACTAATACTACTATACTTCTGCTGCTGCTACTACTACTACTTGAATAAGAAGAAGAAAAGAAGAAGAAGAAGGAGGAGGAGGAGGAGGAGAGGAAGAAGAAGGAGAAAAAAAGAAAGAAAGAAAGAAAGAAGGAAAGAAAGAAAGAAAGAAAGAAGAGAAAAAAGTGGAATACTGTCTCACTTACAGCTTTTGCCAAAAATTATCATAGAATCTGTAGATTTTGAAATCAGGTCAAGTGATTTGACAAAACATCTTTGATCGTTTGTATATTTCTTGGTGTTTTTTTTTTTTACCTTAATACACAGCAAAAACTGTGGTGTTAACCGGTGTACATAGAGATCCACACCAGTTATTTTACACCAGTGTTAAATTGGTGGTGTTAGTTTTACACCTATAGGTGGTATTACAACACCTTTTGTTGTTACATTTACACTCTTTGGTGTTATGTTTAATCTCTAGGGTGTAATTTTAACACATCAGGGTGTGGTCCTCTAATTGGTGTCAGTTTTAACACCGCAGTTTTTACAGTGTAAAAGTTGTAACAAATCCTAATACTTGCAACTTCTATTTTGTCTGAATTTTTAAAGTGAAATGAATATGTTTTCTCTTACTACGGTGTTGTCAGACACTTTATTATCTCCTTCCTTCTTCTTTGTACTCGTCACCACTAATCGTCATCATATACTGCGTCCTCCCCCCCTCTCTATTGTGTAAATATTTCTTTTCATCTGTTCTTGTCACTTCTTCTCGTCATCTAACCTTTTCTCTTCATCATCTTGCTTAAAAAAAGAAATCTTTACTCTTATTCATTCCTTCCGTACCTACTCTTCTTTAATTCCCTTATTTCTATACCAGCATTCATGTGAAACGATTCCACATACATTCATCATACTATTTACTATGAATGAGAAATAGAATTCGTGTTTCTATTTAGTATATTCTCATTGCACTGTATATTCATAAGGAATTCTTCAAAGTTAAAGGCGAATGGTTGTAAAAAAACATCTTTGTTCTTGAGGCTCACAGTTTATTAATGGCATACAACAATTAGTTGCAGATGGCATATCTCTAATGTCTATTTCGGGGATACATTTTTACTCCTCCCCTCAAAGTCTTCAAAAAGGCATGGCGTCCTCTACGTTGTAATCGGTTGCCTCTTCTCGCGGCTCTGGAGAACACGGTAGTCACCAGGCGAAAATGTTCCTATTGACAAAGAAACTGTGTTTCAATGGCCTTTACAGATTGGGGCATGGTCCGATATGGGGTCACCCCACCCCCCAAAAAATACTACTAATAATAAAAAAATAAGTTAAAAGAAAATTCCACGACCAAACCAATACCAAATAATGAAACGAATAAAAAGGAGACACATTAAATGAAGAAAAGAGGATGCAATATATAATTTTCATAATACTTGGTCAAATTATATGAAGAACTCGTGAGTTTACGACCATGTCACACATGATTCTTTTCATTGTCTTAGGGCCATGATCTTCTAGCGTGAAATCAATTGACTGTAATTACTAATTCCAAATCCTTTAAACGTCTATATCTACTCATTTTTTGTTTAGATCATCGGTTCAAATTAAAGCAGTGTTGTTTTAATTTGCTTTAAAAAATTAATCAAGCCAATGAATAATTTGGATAGCAGGGGAAAGAGAAATGGAAGTAAAACAGCGGATCATATATGACAAAATTATCCCCCCAAAATAATAAAAGGTAAACCGCTTGACCATCGTTCGTTCGTTCATTCACTCATTCATTCATTTATTTATTATCAGTCCCTCCGCCCATCTTTATTAATTAAACAATTAATCTGCCCATCTATCAATCATTTGTTCATACTTTCATCCATCCATACAATATTCATTCAATCATCGATCCATCCATTCATTCATTCTTTCTTTCTCTCATTCATTCATTCATCATTCATTCATTGATTGATTGATTATTACCAGTCCCTCCGTCCATCTTTATTAATTTATCAATTAATCTACCCATCTATCCGTTAATAATTCATTCAATCATTTGTTCATTTACTTGTTCATTTATTCATCCTTTCATCCATCTATACAACATTAATTCATTCATCGATTGATTGATTGATTGATTCATTCATTCATTCATCCATCCATCCATCCATCCATCCATCCATCCATCCATTCATTCATTCATTCACTCACTCACTCACCCACTCATTCGTTCGTTCATTCATTCATTCATTCATTCATTCGTTCATTCATTCATTCATTCATTCATTCATTCATCCATCCATCCATTCATTCATTCATTCATATTCGTTCACTTCTCTATTCGTTATCATTCGAGTTTTAAATATAACATCTTTCACTGGTGAAAGAAATCATTGAAACTTCAGGTTCCATGACATTTACTCGGGCGACAATTGCTCCGAAGGAAAATCTGCAGGTTAAGCTAAATATAAAACCAAACCTCCGAAACTAAATCAACCCAATTATTTATCTTTTCTTTATTCTGGACCAAAAATTCTATCACAGTTCTAACTCTAATCCTCTGACCTCTAATATAGATCAAGACCGGAGCTAATGTGGTGTCACTACAATGGATGACATAATGATAACCATGAGTCTTTATCATGATTGTAATTGAAGATATTTCATACACAAATACAACGATTATTGGAGGCCACACATCTCTTATTATATATCAGAAAGATAATCATTGAATAATCTGTTAGTCTAACCAAAAGGTAAATCTTATAATCAGCGATTGCACTCGCCAATGTATTGTAATCCATCTATGGCGTAGTTCAAAATAATCATTTTATTTGGAATTGAGAAATCATTTAAAGTTTTCATAAACAAAATATCACACTAATATACGCTTAATAAGTTGACCTTTGCCGCAAATTAATAATAGACCTTAATTTTGAATTTATAGGTACTTACAACATTTTCTTATCAGACATAAAATATGCTAGTATTTTTCTTTTAATATGAATTTCTTTCAGAAGTCCACTCTCTTGCTCACATAAGTGTCATCTCACTCACTACACTGAATTTTATAATGCTGGTCAGTTAGGATCAAGTATCTGCTTCAATTTCGATTACATCTATCAGAACACTCAAAGAAATAAGAAAAAAATTAAAAGAACAAAAACAAAACCCTTCAGAAATACCTGCTGCTAAAAATCTGTAATTCAACATGACTGTCGTTGGCCTATACGGGTTTTCTTTTTAAATGGGGTAATGCATTTTATGTAAAGCTGTTCTAAAACTTTTGTAAGAAACCAATAATGTGAATTAGATTTTGAGTATCAATAATCATCTTTCATTCCAATCATAGAAAAGTGATTCGTGTTTTTTTTAATTTCTTTATGAAACCATTGATTTTTGTGGAATATTTCTCGTTAATGTTTTCATTTTCATCTAAAGACGATAAGTACTAATGCTGCAAACTTAGACAGAGGCAGTGGCATATGGCGGCGGGTGACGTAGATCAAGTAGAGGGGAAAGGGAGGAAAACAAAAGATATGAGGGAAAATGGAAGAAATAATCAAAATGTATAAAAAGGAGGGGTCAATGTATAATTCAAACAAGAGGAAAATATGACGTCATCTTAATCAAAATTTATCTAAGAGGCATAGGTAAAGATTATCCTCAACTTTTCGGACAATTCAGTGCTTGAAAAATTTGTTTTCATTAGAAATAGTTTACTTGTGATGAAATGAAAACAGCACAATAATTTGATTACAATAATGGAAGCATCCAACAAGTAAGTGGCTCATCAACTCCTTTATTGCACATAATTATGCAGATCAAAGTTATCAAATTAATAACGATTCCTCTATTGAGTGCTGTACTAAGTATTCATAACTCCAAAATCAAACAAGCAAACAAATAAAATGAAATAGAAAGGCAATCGAAATCCGAAGAGGGAGAAAGAAATATAGAAACAGTCAACATTATGAATATCCATCATTGGTGACGAGATTTATATCAGAAAAATGTAAATTAGTTGGCGGGAGCCTAGGCCTTTAATAATACCGACAACTATTTATTTGGAAACAAAAAGGTAGGCCATAAAAGCGCAATTTCAATGCTAATTTCTGTAATTCCTAACATCTATAGAATCACTGGGCCGCCATTGTATTCTTTTATTTGAAATAAACATGATAAATGCAGTAGAAAATGCACTCATTGCCAGTGTACGCGAAAAGACGATACGTTTCATTGAAACAGGATAATTACAACCATGGCATCTCCATATATTCAGAGAGGATTCAAACCTTGCATGTCTGTACGCAGCATGGGGGGGGGGGGGGGGTGCCCCCCGAAATTTTGAAAACATTATTTTTTACAAAAAAAAAATTCACACAGTACACCAAAAGTATGCACCAAATCCTTTAATTTTGCTTGGCAAAATGCAAAAGTGCCCTAATGACAAGCTTGGTTGCTTCGCTCCCTCGGTTTTGATTTTTTCCTAAAAAGTTTATGCGTGCTGCCCCCAGCGAAAAAAATTCTGCGTGAGGCCATGAAACCTTGTCTCACGTTATAAAGGGAAAACTGAAATATTTCGCATTTCTTATAACAAAATACAAAAGAACCCTCATTACAGTAACAACCAGGTTGTGCATAACTGTTATGTGAAATTTCAATGAAGTTTTCAGCTTTATTCTTTTTTGAGTTTTTTTCTACGATATTTGATCGAATGAACTTATATGGTTGGAGTATAGGCTTTCCCTTTTAAGCTGCTTTCATTGTGATATGAAAGGTCCATCGGCTGCATGCAGGCGGGTAGAGCCCATATCCTTACATTGACTGAAGTCTTTGACGGAAAACCGTCCCATTCGTATGTCCAGGAACTATTTTTGCATTCATACAAAATCATATAGTTCATCTATTATTATCGTCATTAATGGAAGAAATTTAGTAATGCCTCTTTTTTTTCTTCGTAAACATGGATGGATTTTACATATTATTTGCTTTGTATAAAGTTGTTTTTATTTTGTTTCTTACCGGGTATTTTGCTTCGAAGTCGTGAATCAAATCTAAAACAAAGAGTTCAACAATATACTTGGATACGTGAAAGATTCTTGTATCATTTTGATCAGCGATGCGATTCTTCTTATAGGTGACGTCACGTCATCATACCCCTTCCCTATTCGGTTCAGCTAACCAGCTGGGAAGAGTGGTAGATTGACATGCTAGCATTGATCAGTAGTGCGCATATACGGGTACACAATGATGTCGTCATGCATGTACTCAACAGGCGAAAGTGAGCGATCCGCCAAAATTGCTTGATGCTTGGGTAGAGAGAGAGAAAGAGAGATACGGCGGCGCGACTCGACTCTAAACCTTGCAGATCGTAAATTATCACCATTCAAGCAACGCACGCGCACCATCCACACCATCTCAAAATAAATGTCTCAGCATCGCAACTGATTTATTGTCACCAGTGTGTGTTGTGTGCTCCGCACCGCATTTATAGCCGTAGATATGAGCACATAGCTAAGCACGGCAATTTATTTTTTTGTTTCTTTTATTTTTGACTGCATTTCACTGAAATGATACCGAAAGAAATGATGCACGCATGCTTGTTTACACACCTTGGCGCTTACAAGAGCTCATAGTCACCAACACATCTTCATCTGTCACCTACGGGAAACTCTCCCGGCAGTGTGAGGCGAGTCCCACCGCTCGCACTTGAACCGAAGAAGGTGCACATAATTTGCTAGCACAGCACTCCATGGTACATGCTCTCCAAGACTTTTTTAATATTCGGGATGACTTATACCATTTTTTTCTGATGAATGATAGCGAATACCAGCAATAGATGATATTTTCTTCTTGCATTCCTTCGCAGACGAACTGCTTGACGCTCGCCGTATATCTCGGTTGAACAAACTCCGGGTTCTTACGGCGTATCTTCTCAGCAGTCTTAATCCTCTTACAGCAATCTAGAGGTCATCATCTGTGTCTTGAAAACACACAAGTACAGTCCTTTCAACAACGAAAACTGAAGAAAATCTGCTGTCGTCTACTGTTAAGTAGGAGACAGCGCGAGGGAGCCTTTTTTCAACCATTTCGCCAACTGGAGCAGTAAAACTGAAGCGGGAGCAGCCAGACACCAGCGGGACCGAGCTCCTGTCGTCCTCCCATCCGCATCACTTGGAAGTGGCCACCGTGGGAAGCTACGCTGAGCTAGAGGCAGGGGACCCTCAGGCTTTGGACGAGCCCAGTAGGAAGCGACTTAAAATGTCCACCGTTAGCATGGATTCGGGAAGCACCACTGGAGAAGAAGAGGTAAATCAATTTTTCTTTGCTTGTTTTGCTCCTATATAGTCTTAATGATTTTCAATCTCACCCCTAGTGCAAAAAAAAAAAAAAAAAAAACCGGGAGCCCCCAACTTGGCAACCACATCATAGTTATACATTTCCGTTTATTTCTGCCACCCTAATATTAATTTCAACTTAATATTTCTTGAATATCATTCATATACGTTTAAAGTATAATTGTTAATGATAAAAAAGACAAAATATTTGACAATTCATCATACGTGCTTCTCTATCTTTTTAGGAAGATGAACTTGTACGTCTTGCTGTTAAATTCATGGAAATAAGAATATATGTTTAAAAAATACTACATGCATAATCACGATCATTAGCGGAGAACTTGATTATTCTTTAAAAAAAAACGAACATCAAACATAATTGCAATGAAATCCTTATTTACCATCATTCATTTGACTGCATGCGTGTTCGTTTTTTTTTTGTTTTACCATTTCTAAATGAATGTATAGCATTGTAAATGTTTACTCGAGTTGATGTTCATGTATGATAATGAGATGAATTTTTCACGGTATTGTATTTCATGAATAATTCTGTAAATTATGCATCCCTGGTGTCGATTACAATAATTTGTCTATTGTGCGGCGTACCTCAGGCACGTGGATCGGTAGATTGCTATCTGCTAATGCACCTGTTGTGCCCTCGTATCGTATATTCATTATATCGCTCGGCAAATATTTGGATATCAAAATAGATACGATCGGTTTCACTTTCTGTCGCCGTTTTTTGCCTAAAAGATGAATTTTAGTGGTAATAACACAGCTGCATATTAGTAGCTTTATTATCTTGTTTTGGGGGAAATATTCAGTCAATTTACAAAGGGTTGCGAACCTCGTTCGTCTCGAGTACCGGTATATTTTTGTCGTAAATTTCCCGCGTTGCTCCCGGGGTTGCTCCGGTCTGATAATTGTTTAATTTTTGGTAGGCCCATTCCGGAATGATATCGTATGTATGGTGTTCAGTTTACTGAAGTGATCAATTTGTAATTTATCATTCATTTGTCAGTTTTCTTTCAAGAAACGTTTTAAAGCATGCAAGCATATTGAGAAGCATTATGATCGCATACAGTGTGTTTTCATGTGAGAACGCGGAACTACAAACACAATGCAATAATTATACTCTTGTCTCAAGTTCTTTACAAGTACAGAAGACAAGGAAGTTTACATTATTATGAAACTGATCACAGTTTCGAATGACATGTCTGTGAATCATCACAAGTTGTCATTAGGATCGGCCGTTAATCGCCCTTTTCATATACACATGAGAATATTCTTGTACATTGTACAGTGTCGTTTGTTAAAGGGAAACGCAATTCCATGCCCGAAGGGTAGTGAAGCCTCTCAAGCTCCAATCTTTTGTTATATATTCATTGAAGCGACAGGGTCTTAGCCGATTAGTGAAGAGGTTTAATGAAAGTAAGAAGATTCGCGCGACTGAATACATGAATTGAGGTACAGTCAGAGAACACGAAGAATACAAACATTTCATTCTATGCTATTTCTATACAGCGGCATTTTTTAAACATGATGGCCATGTGAAAAGAAACATGATTGCATTCTGTTGCAAGTAATTAATGACAAAGACAAATTGGTCTCTGAAATTATCGCGAGCAACTCTTTGCCGCGTGGCTGTCCATAGATGGAGGCATAAAACGTTGTTCTTTCGTGGGAAAATTTATCTGAAGGATAAATTTTCATTCAGCATGGTCTTATTGGCTCGGAAGTCGAGATGGTCACCTTTACGCACCAGCCATTCTTAGGTCTTTTGTACCACCCCCCCCCAAAATAGAGACATTACAGGCGTAAACCCTATATTATTTCAATTTACGATATTGCCCATAATTATAGAATAATGATAGGGTCGCGGTATTCGTATTATCAATATTCAAATGGTCGTTTCGGCTTTTAAAAATCTACTGAATTTACCACATGTACTGTTTTTGCGAAAACACAGTACCTTAACCTCGACGTAAAGTTAGATGGATTGATTGGGATTCCGAAGCTTCCATATCTTGAAAATTACGTGGCGCGAGATTGATCCTTATAAGAGTACACCTTGAAAATTTTACAAAACATGTTGTCTTGCTATAATCTCTCAATTTTGCACCCCATTACGCGCCTTCTCGCCATTTTCTTGATGGATTTTTTACCAGATGCATTTTCCGATCGCGTGCTTAAGAGGCACATTGCAGGCACTTATCAATGGCTCTTAGATGTAAATGGCAGGTATATTAGACACGATTTTCATGTAATATCCTACCTTAAAAGCGCACTCTGAATTCATGCTGATGCTGCCAAAATGACATGACCATCGGCATTACCCGTATTTTGATTGGCATTCGGACCCTCAAAAGAGTGCATATTAAAGCCTTGTGATATTTTCAGGAAATTGCTCCGTGTCTACATACATTACTTCATGTCACCGTTACGCGTTTTATGGAATCGAAGTCGAATCAATTCTTCACGCTAGAAATTCGCGGTTTCAAAAGCGGTGCATTTCGGTTGGAAACACGATTCTGGCTTGCATACCAAAGAGGTTGTTTTGGCGCCACGTAGCTCCGCACGCGATCCTGTCTCGTTGATTTCATGGTTCGCGCGTCCAAGAAGATTTTGCTCGCGCATCTATTCCAATCCTGGCGACTTTCATGGTAGCTAGAAGTCTTTAGAAGTCGGCGCCCACTTCCTTGTGAATTTGGGTGTGCTTGTCTGTTTTCAGGTCAGTGAGGAAGAATCCGCCTGAAGGCATGAAAACGGAGCTCTATTTTTGGACGTGACAGGTGAACTTCAAAACCGTTTTTTTAGAAGGAAATTGGGAAAAGCATTAATTTTCATATATTGGCTGTGTTAAGTTAGTTAAAACGTTTTTTTTTAAATAAAACAAAGCTCATAGGTTGATGTTATGTTTTGAATTAGTAGTTGACAATTTTTACTGCTTATAATTATGATCTTGATGATGAAAATCATGATTATGAAGTAAATATTAGTAATAAAATGATAAAAACATGAATATAAATTATACCAATAATTTTAAATGATTAATATTGGAATCAAATAAAAGGTCATACAAGAAAATGTTAGAAGGGAAGCTAATTTCGTTTCAAGAATCAAATAGGGTTTTATTCTTTGTTTATTGTATATTTCAGTTCTGGTCAAAGAAATGGGGGAGGGGCTGGGTGGGCTTCAACCCCCTACTTTTTTCAAAAAATCAAGTAAAAAAATATAAAAATGATCATCTGTCATTTTATTTTGCATGGTCAGCCTGCCCTTTCAAAACCGTTCCTCAGCTCCTGTTAAGCTTAAATTTGTCAATATTGAAGTCTACATGTATATTAACGCAATAATAACACACCTGACAATCTACAGGACATGCATCCACATAGAATAATGATACCGAGATATGGTATACTAAGTAATGAATATTTAATATTTTGTTGCTAGTAATTCTGGTCATCATATGATTTGAAACTGTCAAAGATTAATGGCAACTCATGTATTGCATATCTCATCTTGTCAAAATGTTTGATTTGAACACTGTAGTTGAAGAGCAATGTACTCTGTGTCTGAAGGAGGCAGGCAACCATAAACTTGTCCATCTTCATTTACCAGCTCCCTGTTTATGCTTCTCCTTGCCTGCACATTTATCCAGGTATCCGTTAAAGGAGACAGAATATATTTGAAAATCTAATGTGCCTGTTTTGTCAGCAATATCACACGCTTGGACACCCAGATTTGCATGCCAGCGTTTGCATGGCTTTCTGAGTCCTTGTCTTCGACTTTTGGTGTGAATTATTCAGCAGTGATGAGGGTCTGGAGGATTGAGACAAGATGAAGGACAAATCTGGAGGCAGATTCTGATCCTTTCTTATTATTTGAGTCTAGTGACCAATCAGTCAGCTAGGAGGCTTTCAATTGGTCCCTTAAAGTCCTTTTATGTTTTGAAAAATCTATTCATTGTTGGCCAGTACATGTATTCAAACTTGTAAGAAAGAAATGAGAAGAAGGGGGGGGGGGGAATGAAGAAAATACAGAAGAAAAATTATGGGATTAGAATGAGGAGGGGAGGAAGAATTAGAAAAAAAAGAATGCAAAGGAGGAGATCAATTAAGCTTGTGAACTTACCTTTCTAGGATGTTTTTAATTCTGACATACATATTTGATATATTAAGTGTCTGTTTGAACATTTTATGAACATTTTAGTAGTCATTTCAAATGCAAAATATATTGTATGCGCCAAAACTTTTTTTTTTTTACTCTACCCTTCCTTTTTAAAAGGCAAAAAAGCTGAATGACCCTTGAGAGAAAAGATATTTCAAGGGAAATTTGTATACTGGAAGTGATTCCTGATGGCATGGGATTAATATATCATGTAAGTTGATCTCTTTGTCCAGTGTATGTTGTATTGATTAAAAAGAAGGGATTGTCACAGATCTTTAAACTTAAATCTATGTAGGAATAGAAAGGGTTCCCATATGGGTCAGGTAAGAGGATCATAGAATAATGGTGGGAAATGCTGAAAAGAAGCTAATACAAGATTAAAGTGGTTTTTAAGATGCGCGCTGTATGTGGATGAGCATGTAGGCCTATAAATGATGTATGGAAAGTGAAGGTAATATGGCCGCACTTGCTTACAGTAGATCATGCTGTATTGCCTTTTTGTTAAGGAAATACAAAGCAGAACATTTATTACTTGATGAATGTGAGGCTAAGCAGCTTAAAGCATGAAATCTCCATCCTTCTAGAACAAAATGTTAGAGAGAATGTTCTTAAAAATGATAAGATGGAAAATTAATTGTCTATTCTAATGTTCACACATTTTTATTTTGATAAAATTGCTTCTGTTTTAGTTCTTGATTCTTGAATTCTTTGGCCAGTAAGTCTGGTAATAACGATTTTACTTCCACTAATGACATCCCTACTTCCATCTAACGACATCCATACGTCCATCTTAAAACCATTCTCAAAGATTTATGGCTTGGTTGTTAATACGAGGCTATAATCACTCCTGCCATCAAAGAAATAGAAAATGAAATATCCAGTATATATATGAATATGAGAATTAAGCAGGATTTAAAATGCAAATCTTTGTAGGAAGTGAACGCCTGATGGGATGGATGGTCTTCCATCTTGCATCTGCCGCTTGCTGTCATGTAGCTTACTTTCTAGTGCCTTACATCTTTTCCCCAGTGCTTTTCTTATGAATCTTAATGTCCTTCTGAGACAAGCAAATGGGGGAGGAGATTAAAGGTACACCGCATTCAACTTTGAGCTGGCTTTCCTCATCTTTCCTACTGGTGTTATCATCTTGTTAGATCTAGATGGAGGTATGGACATGAAGATTTGATGCATTATTCTTTGGAGTAGAAAGTTGCTAATGAGCCATTGCAGAAACAAAAAAGTTTACAAGCTAGTATATTATTACTAAAGACATGTATATCCATCATTTTGAAATGAAGGCAATAACCTGTTACCCATGTTTTCCCCTTGGATTTATTCATATAACTTTACTTTATTATTTTTTCTGATTTTGAAGTATATGCATTTAAAGAAATGAGTAGACATGGTACCTATACTTGCAAGCGATAGGGGAATAAATCTACATATCAAAACCTAACATAATTTGAAACTGTAATCCCAAAGTGCATTGAAACCTGTCAAGTGATTGCCAGTCATATCAACAAATAGGCCCTACATGCAAGTAGATTCATATGTTAAATTTCGTATTTCACTTAGTGAGGTGTTAAAAGATACCTCCTTTTCAGAACCAAAGGAAAACAATATTGATAATTTTGGATATCATCTAGTAATGAACATGTTTATCAGCATTGCCATATTCATTATATGAATATTGCAGAATGAGGCACCCCACAATTGTAGTATTGTATTTACCTAGGAGGTACATGCAGTATACCTGATTTTCTTTCTTGAAATATTATGAACTAAAAATTGTATCACCCAAAATATCAGATCCTTATACCTTGGTCACATTTGTTCTACGGCGGCCATACGGCGAGTTGGAAACAGCTGTTTTATTCATTTTTACTAAAACCACCTTTTGTAGCTGGTACAATTTAATGTTAAAACGGCTGTTTTCTACTCGCCGTACGGCCGCCATAGAACAAATGTGACCAAGGTATTATTCATGATAATGAGGACAAAGGATATATGATACTTGTTTTCCTTGTTTGATTGTAATATAAACAGTTTGATGAAATATATCTCTACTCATTTATAACAATTCTAAGATATTTGTAGAAAATCTTCAAATTCTTTCATCCTTACAGGTGTTCAATGTCGATTTCTTTTGATTTGTCTTAATTCAGTACACTGTAGGTGTGTTTACACATGTACATGTAGTCCAAGACATTTCTAAACCATTGCTGCAACAGCACAATGAGTGAACAATAGATTAGATGTGTTTACACTACACTGGTCCCTAACAGTCTGCTATGAATTGAGCACTTATTATAGTGGTGTTAACGATATGCTAACCCTATTTACACTCTTCATAATCAAATCTAATTGAGTGTTAATGATCTGTAGAGTGTTTCGGCTACTAATCCATTTTGGACAGACATCCTCTGTCTTTAACATCGTGTTTTCAACAATTACTGTTCGCTTAAGTAAAATGATCTTCATGACAAGATTTGGTTTGCCTTTTTGATTTGTTGGTCTTGTGTTTTGGGCTATATGGGGCTATACGGGTGAGGTTTATTTTGTGTTTATTTGTAAACACCCTCATACAGTAAGACATGAAAGGTGAGTCTTTGTAGGAAGATGGTCATAATTTATAGGCTTTATTTGGTCATTGCTTCACCTACTTATTTTGATTTGTCCTTTGATCCATCCTGGGATCTGGAAAACTTAGTAGTAAGTTATATTTCCTTGGTGTTTCAACTTGTTTTTCCTCAGAGCAGCAAGGATGTTGATCATCAATCAATTAATCAATTCAGCACATTTTAAAGTTTTCATGGGAGAATGGTAACCTATATCTGTGCTCCATAAAGATGCATTGTGATTATGACTGAAGTTTACTTAATTTTACTAGCAAGGCATTTTCAAGGAGCTTTATTCTTTTTTATAGTCCTAATTAAAATGCTATGTTATAGGGAAGAAGTTTGCTGAACAATTTTAATGTTGCCAATATTCATCTCATAGTCAAGTATCAAATTACTATTATAATTATAAATACAAATGATTGTTGGTCTTTTAAAATAATTTTCTTATATTTCCTGACTCTTTCAATAAGTCTAATGGATTATGATATATTTGAGTAGGAGTGATAATGACTCTATTTACTCTTCTGAAACGGAAAGAGACGTGAGTGGAAATTTTTCTTAATCTCATTTTCTCTAAAATCCTGCATTCATTTTACAGGTGTTTGTAAAGCTATACAGCAATGCTTATTGAAATGAGATTGTAAATGAAATATTACTGTGTATAATGAAGAACCTATTTCCTCTACTTCACTTGTCTGAGTGAGCAAACATTATTGATACAAGGAAGTTATCTTTGGCTTTGTTACATGAAATTAACGCTTGATATTGAGGACTATCTTTCCTTGTGCTCTGAAGCCATATAATACACATAAATGATGTCATAATATTCTATTTAGGCTTTCATATTACAACATGATCTTTTGGTAGTTTGAAGAACATGCGACTGATTGATGGTGAAGTCATGTGCTAAACTGCAGTAGTGCATGTATATGGGGTTTTCATTTGCCCACCCCCCCAACAAAAAAGGCCAGACAGAATGAACATAAACGATACATTTGCAACTTGACGTCAAAAAGGCAAACTTGTGACTTAATAGTTAAATGATGCAAAGGCAATGATAAGAAATTACTGATTCTTCCAATGCTTAGAATATTCTGGCACTTTTTCTTCACTTGTTTCTTTTTTCCCCTTTAGATTATGATGATATATAGAATCCCACACCTATACAGTTTCCATTCACATATAGAAATCCTGAACAAAAGATGCAGTATAAATTACACATTATACACAGTGGTATCAGGTGTCGAGCATTGCTAGTGGTTGTTGTCTGCAGGCTTACACTTATCCATGAAAAGACCTCTTCTCACTTCATATTCCTTAAAAAAAGAAGAAAGTAGTAGACCCTTTTGGTTGTTTGTGTGAATGTGTGTATATAAACATGACTGTAGTATGGGACAAATGTTTGCTTAATAGCAAGTGCAGTTTAGTTGTGGAGCAGAAGCTAGTTTAAGGGGCACATTAATATTCATGTAGTGCTAGAGTTGTACCCCTTGTGGGGAAGAAACTTGAGTCCGAGTAGAATCCCCTTGAATAAGTGGTGGCCCTCGAGGGCGCTCGAGGCCTACGGTTGTCCGTTTATAACCAGACCAGGGATGGCAGCCTGAATCATTGAGGATGGATAGAAATCTGGATTTAAAACATACATGTTTAAATGTGATTGCAAGAGATCACTGTTTCAACTGGTGCATATTGTTAGATTGTATGGTTCAGGTATTGATATTCATTCATGAAAAAGTCTTAAGTGAAATTTGAATTTTGCATTCAAAAGTTGAAAGTCACCTAAGAATTAGGTCCTATAGAATTTGAAATTGTTGAAGTTTTTCTAATTGTAACATTAAGTATTCAACCTGCTCCCTACATGCCATATAATTAAAATATTGTAATGTTCCATACAACCAGACACATCGCTTTATTAATCCTCCATAAAGATCATGATATAAAAGTGGAAATGCATGGGATTTATAGTTATAGATATTGTTGTTATTCTTGTTGACAATAGATCGATATGAAACAATTTTTATGGATGATATTTATAAAAAAGAATGTAGATTTCAGAAGGTGTTTTTGAAAGACTGTTTTAACTGTTTGATATCTAAATTAATACAGCTTTCAAATGATGTATAATTCCAAAATATTATTCACTGACCATATACTATCTTTTATATGAATTATTTGAATAGGAACCCCTCTTAGTTCTAAAGGACATTGCTCTTTTGCAATTCTCTGTTTTCCATCTGCGCATATGGGATAAGGAACCAAATTGTTCCTTTGTGACATCACTACCTACACCACCCTTGGAGCTTGTAACCAGCAGAAATAGGTCTAATATCATTATTATAACACCGGGCATAGTGCAAATTACAAAATATGCAAGCAACGTGTCTATGGGCAAGAAATATTTTCTGTTTTTTATACACTGGTATGCATCTCCAAATGGTTTCCCTATGGTGGGCAAATTGATTTGATTAAGTTTACCGTTTTAGCACACCATTGGCAATGTGGTATATCTTTAGACCTACTGCCATCGTAATTTAAGCTAATTTTTGATCCCTACAACTAAGAATTAGGGCAGCAAAAATGCAACGACATTCTACCAGTAGTTGCAATCTGAGCAACTGCTATGAATTATATTTGTAGATGACTTGCTTCATTTAGAATTGCAATCAATTTGATATATTAGAAAAATATACTTGTAAGAAGTATCATATAAAAAAATACATTTGACCTCTGTGTGCATGAAAGCATGTGATAAGAATTTTATTAATAAATAGGTTCTGAAGTTTCTATGAAATTCTTATCTATATTTTTTTCCCGAGAACTCTGAAGAAAACTTCCTCTAATGTTTCACTAAAAAGTATTTGGGCCCTGTAAAGTATTTCTAAGAATAGAAAGGGGGTTGGCTGCATGTGCATTGCTTTCAATAAAAATAGAATATATTTATTTCTTCATTCTTTAATGGCATGAATGCATAGCTGTTAACTGAGCTAGTCAATTTTTTAATGTAGTTTTAAATGGAGATATGTCATGTGTTCCATTAGTTCATTAATAATAAATGAACCAACTTTCTTGGAATTCATAGTCTACAAACATTATTTGTTGCCTTGCCTTGCAAGGATCTTGAGTTTGAGAAAACTTTCTGTTTAAATAAAAAGATTGAATATGCCCGCCCGTAAGATGGTCTATTGCTACCACCCTTTACTCCTTATTTTGAATAAACAAAGTGAATAAAGATAGGGACATTCCTGTTTATGCCCAATATGATTTTCTATGAATTTTTCTAACTTCATATGACACAGTTGTCAACTCTTCCAATTTCCAATCTGCAGTTAATTCCATGAATGTGAACCTGACCCGACTCTATTGTTGACGCGATGCAAATTGAGCCATTTGTCAAACCTATTTTGTTCTTAATCCCAATACGTGAAAAGAGGTCCCCCTTGGCCCAGTTCTCATTTTCTTCATGGGTTGAGGTTGCTCACTGATTTTCTGTGAGCTTTGATTCTTGGAGCTAGAAAATAGGAATTTTAAAGGGTCAAATCTGATTTTTCTTATGAGTTTTATCTTTAAGTAACCCAATATAGAACAATTTTTATGCAACACTAATTTCATAATGAGATTGAGACTAATTCGACAGGGGATGAAAACCTTTTACAGACTGATGCAACACTCAGTAACAGAGTTTAGCAACAAAGGTAGTTATTCTATACAAAATCAGTGGGATATTAGGCTTTAAGTAAAATATTAGATTGACAGGAGACACTTATTTGTTGTTCGGTTTGAAATATGACCAATGTCAGCAATCCAAAACTGTTTTCAATTTAGAACAAACAATTTGTTAAAATTTGAGTGGACTAGATGCTACAAAACTCTGTTGTGCTCTGCTTTCTGAAAAAAGAATATCAATATGTGGGTCAGTTACCTGTTACTATGTGATTGTTGATTGTTAGGAAAGGTTACACTCTAAAGTCATAGAAAACCTATTTGTTGTGATGTTGGACTTGTGTTTTAAATTGGAAATGATTTTAAACCCCTCACAGAGCCATCATGTGACTATTTCCCTCTGCATTATTAGCTTCTCAAGATAGCTTTGTGAAGATCTATGATGGGAGGTCATTAAAAAACAATAATTAATGGACTGGGTATGGCTATTTTGGTGTCACCTCTGCCTGAGATCTGGACAGTCAGTATGAGATAGCATAAAGTCATGCCAAATTAAAATGGTTTCAAAGTCCAGTAAAAAAAACAAATGAAGCAAAATATATAGATATTAAATACTGTGTTTTTAGCTTCCTATATGTAGGTTTTCTTTAGTATTGATATCTTAGCATTTCCCTTTGGAGGTCAATATAAATTATAGTTTCACCCCTTCTTTTGTTATGAATACATTGCTGTATTTTATTCTTTTAGGATGTTTATTAATCTTTTGAGTTCCAAAATATTTTTCAGACATAATAAACATGATTTGAAGTTTAGTGTCTTGAGTATATGATATACTTTGACAAAGTGGAGGGGGGAGGGGATGAAAGAACTAAATAAATAAATAACACACACACACCCACACATCCTAACACATCCACACCCCACACACACACATAATATATAGAGGCTTAAATCCAGCTGTACATGTATTATATGCTAGATATTGTTGAAAGCTATAATCTGGTAAAGACATAACTGTGTGATTTGATAGCCTCCCTTGGGATCACATCCCCACCAAATAACCTGTCTGAAAATCAATAGCATGGAAATCCAGGACCAGGCTGTGCTGATTAGTAGCTGAAAAAACATCCAGAAATCAATGCGATGGATTAAATTCATCCAAAGTTATATTTTTCATGACCATTTCTAAAACAAATATGTATTATTTTCTCTGAATTTTCCATAAACAAGGGTAGATTTATGGAGTTTTATAATTTGATTGTCTTGTATCAAGTTTGATCTTGTTATTTTCCTACGCAAGGAAAAAAGTAACTTCAAGCAAAATTTATTCTTATATGAAATCAACACTATTTGTTTTTGCTTTTCTGAATGCATTCATGCAACATTTTGTTCTATATTCTAAGGCCTATGTCTCACCAAATTTGTTGATTTTCACACCACAAGTTATCACTTTGTGTGATAACGTGTATGATAGAAGTGATGGCTACCTACCGCAGGCTACGAAATCAATGCATTTTTATCTTAATGCCAATGCACACAATACCTAATGAAGTAAGAAAAACAGAGAGTAATCCCACTGTATTTGAAATAATACTGGGTAAAGTATTTACAGAAATTAAATCAAAGGGGAATTCAATCAGTTCAAATATATTCAATTACATATGAGAATAATAAACTTTACTTGCAATATACACATTGATACATGCATGATTAGTATTTTACATTCAAATAGCAAAAGTAATGACAATGATATGGTTTATAAAGGGGTAATTATTGTCAATTTGTCCCTATAAAAGAAAAGGGTAGGGAAAATAGAAATTGACATAATATTATGAAATTGAATTTGATTCCTTTCATTTTCCTTTTGAACGTTTTATGACTGTGAGATTACTCAATTTCTGTAGGTATAACAATCAAACTGATCACTTCTTTCAAGCTGCTTCTAAATATGATAATGTTTCTTTATCTCCAACATTGGGATTTAAAGAAAGTGCTTAAGGCGCTGTCACACCTTGGCGTTTTAGACAGCGTATGCCCGACGTATGAGGAATTTGGCGAATACGCCGGCGTACGTCGAATACGTTACGGGTAAGTTTTGCATACGTTAAGAGTACGCTAAAACACGCTGGTATACGTCGTCATACGGCGAGGTCGTCAAAAAATTTTGTGCAAGCTCAAAATTTTTCGACGTATGCCGGCGTATGGCTCATACGTCCCGCATACGCGGGCCATAAGTTGTAGGCAAGTTACGCGATCGTTGATACACGTTGACACACGTTACTTGTAAGTTACTCATAAGTCGATGTACGTCGAGATAATGTCCAGCGTACCCTAAAACTTCTAACCTATGAGTAACGTGCTTTGAACGTATGTGTAACTTAACTCCAACGTATATTGACGTATGAAGACGTATGAAGACGTGCTCCGGACGACCACAAAACTTACTGAACGTGTTTATAACTTACAGCTACCGTATAATGGCGTATTGACAACGTTTATAGGAATTGGTATATAAAGGTGGGGTTCACAGGAGTTTTCTTCGGCATGGCGGTGGTGTTGATACGGTGATGTATCGTGCGGTTATGATTTGAATAGTCGAGCGGCAGCCATACGACACGTGTTCGTCAGCGATACGCTGCCGCGCGCTATGCGTAAGTTAGGCTATCGTAGGGCATAAGTTGTGTACGCCAGCAAAACGCTAAGCATTCGTTGGAATACGTTACTTATAAGTTAACGAAGCGTTCGATATAAGTTACTAATACGTTATGTATACGTCCAACTCGTTATGAATACGCTAAGTATACGCCCAGAGTTGAAAAAAAAATATCAAAGTTCAGCGTATGCCGACGTTTTAGAGAAATTTTGATACGTCGGGCATACGCTGTCTAAAACGCCAAGGTGTGACACCACCTTAAGTTTTCCCACCTAATGTGTTGAGAATATATAGAAATAGTTTTTGCACTATAGAAATGCATATTATTATTATTATTGAAAACAATACTATATAATGAAGAATGTCAATGAAGACTGTGACTGGATGTGGGAGTTTGTTCGTCTGTCTGGGGTCATTGAATTGTGGCTGATAGATTGATCAATTAGCATCTGATTTCTTGTAACCAACTGAAGATGATCTATCCAGATGGTTTACAGATAGGTCTACAACATCTTGTACCACACACTGCATCTATACAATCTATCTTCTGTCAGTTTTTCAGAGATCTCAGGATTAGGATTAGAGTCATTCTTCTGATATGAACTAAGGAATTGGGAGTAACTCTCTGTGTGAACTTGTTTTTAACTGGAATAACTAATTATGCTAATTTCTATTAATATTTCAATAACTCATAGTGTCATATCCATCTTCCATGACATGGCACAAACATGCATGCAACAATGAAGTTGAGTGGCCATTGCCAATTTCTGATAAATGTGATACAGAGCCCATTGGTCTTGTATTACAAAGCTTAGCGATCGATCATAGGGATGATTTTAATGATCGATACCATTAATCAGTATGTGCAATCAATCATACAAATAACTTTACAATTAATTACTAAGCTTGGTGTTACCGGTTCTTAAGAGTCACTAGCTGTGTCACAATATATATTTCAATTGAAAAAGTATTGTAGAACAAAACATTTTCCATATAAAACAGAGAAGGCATTAGGTGGGTAATATGCAGGGTTACCCTCATGAATTTCTCCCAGGTTCAGTACGCCTCATCCTAAAAGATCAATTGTGACGAAAGCCCTTTGGCATCATACTATTTATCTCAAACCAGGATGATATGTATACCTTGGTGTGATGTATTGCTTTGCTATTTGCTTGGAGAGATCCGATCAATTTAGGCTGCATGGTCTGTGACAGTAAACCTTTGTTTCGTACTAGCTTAAAGTCAAAGGGAAAGGGATATTCAGGACATAAATGTCTTTGAGTAATTTTTGAAAACAATGCTTCGAGTCTAAGCTTGGTTCACGCTATCCATGAAATGAAAGAAGTGTTAAGCTGCATCTATTTACCAACTGTTCTACCTAAATATAAATTCTACTTAGTATACCGCTAGAAGTGTTAAGCTTCATTGTGTGCAAAATACAAATGAAATGCGAGCAGGCCTCTTTTGCAAGATGTGATCTTATTCTGATTTTATTATAAAGATTATTTCAGCTCACTATAATACCATGTTAAAGGTGTTAGTATTGTCCATATATTTGTAAGTCATTTTTTCAAATAGAAGTTCACCCCCAACATAGAAATTTTTTGAAAAAAAATTTGAAAGATGAAAAAGAATCCAGGTGACATAGTTTGAAGCTTGAATGATATTTCCATGTATACATTCCCAAATATATTACTAATGTGAATGAAAAGGAATATAAAAGGGTATACACACAGATCCTACAGTGTGTGGCTCATACATCATGAAGGGGCTTAGAAGGGACCTCTGGGGAATTCACAGCATGCTAAAAATCATCTTTCCAGGCATACTCATGTTTCAGCCCGCTATGAATGAAATCGCATGTTGCTGGGCTTTCAACAATTGCAAGTATGCCCATCCTGTCGATGATGGTGCGCATTAGGTAGATCGAGCAGCTAGAGGAAGATATTGAAAGAATAGCTATGTTGTTTTGATGGAGGATAGAGTGGAGTTAAGACAGCCAGTGATTTTGATGATGATGATGATTATTAATGGCTGGCATCCTTTGATGTGTCAGAAACAAGGTCATCTAGTCTCCTCCAGCTTGAACTCTGTGCTCAAGGTATATACAGTACCACACACTCCTACAGCACATGTAGGATGGTTTACAGCATGGATGTTCAATGATTGCACTACAGACAAACTCCACAGTGGAAAAATATGGCACAATATGTTGTCAAGGCACTTTGTTTGTAATATAAAAATCACACTTGAGTTTAACACAATGTGGATAAATTTCTTGTTGAAGGAAATTACACCATGGCTTGGATTTGAACCCCCGACCCTCTGTTTCAAATTCAGAAGACTAATCCACTGGGCCACAATGCTGATGGAGTTTTAATCTGAATGCCTTATGTGATTAATAAGGTTCATAATTGCACATGCCAAGTTTAAAGCCCCATTGGTATTGGTGTCTAGGAAAAGAACGTTGATTTGACAATTAGAGCTTTCTCCAATTAAACAACTTCATTTGATTGTTACATTTTGCTTCTGTCAAGTCCTGAACATATCCTATATAAAGATTTAATTATTTTTCCTTATTTTGTTTTATTCATTTATTTATTTTTTTTGGGGAGGTCAGTATTCAACTATATTGATTTTCGATGTTCCCCCTTAAAGGTGGTTTTGTGTAGATCGGTCTTCATACTGATGACTTTTTTAAAAATACAGATGCTGTCTTGCGTGGAATAAAAGCTAGGTTGATGATGAACCAAGTGATTCTATTAGCTTCAGCTTGATATTTATTGTTTTTCCTGTTAATTTTGTATACCATCATATAAGAAAGATATCAAGATTGAAATAAATGGGAAAATTACCCATTTGTCTTGACTTATTTATCATCTCAGATTTCACTGTTGACTTTGTCACCAAGTTTGGAAGTAAATGTGGACTGATGGTAATGACTCTTTATCACAAAATGATTACTCCTGTCCTTTTCCATTAAAAAATGAGAACAGATCAACTCTTTGAAAAATCTGAAAGTGCCTATCTTACACCTGTTATTCATTTTTTTTCTAATGAACTCATCCAAGGTAGTCAGTGACTATGGGGCAGTCATTAATAATTTGAACAGACAATAGAGCAGATAATGAAGCACTAATCAGTGGGAGAGGGGCACTAATTATCCCCTGCTTCTCACTTAAGGACTTGTCATTATTATTAAGCCATCTATTGTCATGGAAGAGCTTATAACTATAGTACGAGCATTATGTACTAGTGAGACCTAAACAGCTGCTAATAAGTCCCTTCTCCAAGGAAGGGCTTCCCAATCCATCTGCCCCTTTAGATAGTCTCTAATTGGTATGTTCTTGATCCCAGGGGTCATACCCTAAACTCCAAAAGGCATTCTCCCATCATTCTCCAGCTGTCCTATGCGTCTTTCGAATTTTAGGTTTTTAACCATGTAGGCAAGTCATTTTTGTTCCATAATTTTTAATTTAATTCAGAATACAATGCAAAGGTTTTGTATTGTTTCATATCAGTATTAGTCAGTGTCAGATGTAGGACTTAATACATTTCAGGGCCCCTGAGGGGGCCAGGAACAAAAGGTTGACCATGGTGGTAAAACAGATTTGCTTACAGCAGTAGTGGTACAAGGGGCGGCCGGGCTCACTAGGTCTATATTGCTTGACTGAAATGCGCACATTTGCTTCTACCGTTGAGGATAATCAAATTATTAATGAAGTATTGCGTTACTTTATCATATTCTGGAGAAATGATATGTAACAATGAAAAAAAAAAATACAAAATTAGCAAAAATAGACTTTTACACTAATACACAAAAACAATCCCTGCACTTTTTCTAAAGGTCACTTTAAAATTCACAAGATTTTACATGATTACAGTGTGAACAATGTGGTCAATATATAATACTTCGAATAAATGCAGAATTGCAGATCAAGTAAAAACAAAATTTACAAGTTTCTCTTGTTTCCTGCCTCTGTTTGTAAAAACAGAAAATCTCTACCTACATCGAAAGTTTAATTGGAGGATGGTTCACGAGATTTCAGGACTGGCTACTGTTTTTGTCTTGTTTTGACACCGGTCTCTCAGAAGACAGATTCTCATTACTTCTTAATGAAGGGCTGACTTGCAGATGTGCACACCTACACATGCTGCTTAAATCTATAGGGATGGTGGATTTGACAAGAGGGGGAAAACACATATATCTACATCAACAGATTGAGTAATCGAGATTGTTTCCATTGCTGCAGAGCTGTGATATACAGAATCACAACAAGGAAGTGCAGTCCATACTGATTTTTGTTATCATATTTTTGATACAATAGTAACTTTGAAAATTGATATGAAATTATAAAATGATTACAATTTTGGTATTTAAAGTGATTTATGTTCTAGAGATGATCCTTTTATAGGAACTACATGTTTCCCTTATTTTATTGCACCTTTCTTATTGTATTGATAACTAATATCACCACAAATTGTACATATATATATACGGATTAGTCTTGCAATAATTTATTAAAGTTTGGTTGATATAATGCTTTATGTCAATGTATACTTTTTATGATGCAAAATTGGGTTTTATTCATATTTTATACTTGTAGGCAAATCTGACACAGATGGGTAAATCAACGTTTTTTTAAGTTCAAGATGATATTCATTATTAACTACCTTTCAAGATTATTGCTGGGATGTACTTCTAATTTTTTATCATTCATTCTCATTGCAGTCCTGTAGCAAATAATTCCCACTCCACATGCCTGTTCGCTTTCCAACTTGTTGAATTGATCTTGTGCTAACGTAAGCATACCCCTTTGAAAAGGTCAAGACGTCTTTGCTCAGCCCAGAATCATTTCCTTGCCTTGTCCTCCTGATTTCATCCCAATGTTTGATGATTTCATTCCTTAGTCTTTCAAATTAGATTTTACATCATGTGTGTTTCAGACGTTCCACATTTCTGGGGGTCATGCAAAAAAAGCTATGTTTTTCCAAAGTGATGTCTATCATTGACGTACATGTAATCCCACCCTCATTTCATATTCTTGAGTAACAGTTATCAGTAGGAATTCAGGAATGATTAAGTTTTGTGAAATTTCTATCTAAATATATCTGTATTAAATTTAATGTATATAATTTCATAACAACTCCCGGTATGAGCTTGTAATTAACTGGAACAAGTAATGATGTAATTTCTAATAATATTTATATAACTCACAGTGTCATATCCATCTTGTATATCAGTTTTCTCAAAATTTATTGAAATTATGCTTGTAACAAGAACTCTTTTTTATATACTGCATTATTCCGATGAGTTCTTACAAAATATTTTTTCAAGTTACAACCAAAATTGACAGATTTAATGAAATTCACCACCCAGTTAAGAATGCTTCAACTTCAAAGATCAAAGAGAAGCATACATGCGTGCTCACCACCTAACACTCAAATTTAACTCCAAGCACACACATATTTATCACTGTCAGAATTCATCAAGACAAAGCATTGGTGATAAATGCCATCTTATTCACATTTGAACTTGGACACAAAATACCCCAGACAGCATTTTCAGTGGACAGGCTGTGGTACAGTAGCCATGCAAGCAGATAGAATGTTGATGTAGATTCAGTGAATGGTAGAATTCATCATTGAAATCCTGACTGCCCTGTGCAGACATATAACTGTCAAGATCTATTACTTGAGATCTACTGAAGATCTTCCGTTGGCTATGAGCTACCCCCATGGTGCTTTCTTCTCTTTACCTTGTGACTTATTTGTGTTCTTCCTTTCTCTGGATGGCAACAGAGTGAGGTCACACATGTGCCTTACATATTTGAGTATAACTGGCCAATAAAGTAGCCTTGAGGACATCCCATCTCATGATCAAAGTCATGGGTTGTGGCCTTGTGGGTTGTAGTCTTGAAGCAAGTATTAACCATGTTCCAATCAAAAACAATAATTGATCAGTCATTTCATCATGAAAGACACATACAAAATATACACAATTAGCTCCTGTATGTTCTTCATCTTTGTTGACTGTTTGTTTTCTTTCTTTTAAATTGAAAGCTAATATCTTGATAATGTATATAGGATTATGCAGTAAACTTATTTAGACCTATACTAATTGTATATATTGGTATTTTACATGTAGATGCTTGTAATTTTGTAATATTACTTATTCATAAGCCTTCTTGTATTTGAATATACACCGCATTTTTTTTAAAATCTCTGTCTGCATGTTGAATGTTACTGCAAAGAGAAATCACCCTGACCATCACACAGTTCCCCCTACCCTGAATGTACAAAAAAGCATATCTGTCATGAATGCAACAAATGAAATCATTTGAATATTTTGCTATTTTGCTATTTTGGGATCTAATCTCATCCATGTATTACAATGTAATGCATGGAAGAGAGAAATAATAAGCCAAATAGCTTTATAGAATTTTGTAAAGCCTTTTTTCAAGCTGATAGTAATTCAGATCACTTTCTGTAATTAGGAATAGCCTCAACCCCCCAAATGCATAAAAAAATGACATCCGAGTAATCCAAGACCCATGATGGAAGTGCGGAATTGGGAGTGCTTATAGGAAGACTATCAGCTGACAGCTGTTTGACAAAGTAAGTGAATTATGCGGACATGATCCTAGGGAGTTATACCCACATAAATAAGAAGGATGCCTGCCTGTACTGAACATAGGGAAGCTATTAGAGAACATTGACTGTTGCGCGTTCACGCCGTATATCTATCCTGCGATGTTATGTGAAGAATTGGCCTAATCTGATGATCGATTGGTGTAAATCACTTCCATTTGTGAGGTAGAGGTGATAATGACAGAAAGAATGCTTGTATACTTTCACAGAAGCGAATAATTGAAATACAGGAGAGGGTAAATGAATGAAGAGAAGGATACAATATTACTCTTCAAACAATTTTGATTTAATCCACTTCAAATGATATGGAAAGAGGTTAGACCTTAAAAAAATTGTATAAAATGGATGATAAGTATTGTATGTTAAAATAAATAATTAGAAAAGATAGTGCCAACTGTTTGAATGCAACAAATTTACTGTTTAGGGTTATTTTTATTATTATTATTATAGTACATGACTGGCAGAAATATATATTTTCTTTATCAAATATTAGTGAATAGAAAAAGAATACATATACTTAACGCATAAAAAGATGATTAAGTTGATTTAATACATAGCAGTAGATATAAACCATATTTCTCTTTTAATGCAGAATAGTAAGATTAACAAGGTAGATATTCTGCTCACCTCTTAAAGTGAGATGGGATTCTAGACTTGAATATATATGTATCCTAGATCTAGATGACTCTGTTTCATAGTATCCTGGATTTTCATTCACCTAACCTCTCCCGATATCCAGCCTTCCCTCATTGACTCTAATCATCTCTCTATAGGTGGGACTACAATCTGTCATGTCTGCTATTATGATTATATTGTGTCACATACTTGGGTACGACACAAGAATTGAAATACATCAAAATTTTACTCTAATTGTACTTGGGTATACATAAAACCCATTGGAACAAGATGAGAACGATCATATGAGCTTTATTTTTTTTTTTAGCTTAGATTTTTTTTGTATTAAAGTATTCAAATTTAGCACTCAAGGATAATTATTTTACACATATTTTCTTTGCCCCTAGAATATAAAAAAATAGTATTGCATGAATGTAATGACATGTGTACATTTATCCATGATTTTCAATATGCTATTTCTTATCAAGAAATTGTTTGATTTCATGATTAGAAATAGCTTTCCAATTAAAACCTGTGAAAAGTTCTTTTTTTTAGACATATTGTATTGGTTAGTTTGTTTTATCTTGGCTCCTGTGTAGTTTTGTTCTGCATGTGTATTTAAGAGGTATATGTGTATTCAATAAATTCATGTGAAAAAGTAATATGAATAATAATATTGGTGAAAAGTGGGGGTTCCATGTCTGAAGTATTAGGAATAAATGACCCCTTGTCTGTTGTCTACACCAGTGTAGCATCTACAGCATGTCAAGGGAGGTTGACCCATGATATCATACATTTAATCTCATTGTTAATCAGCTCGGGCTAATGGAAAAGGCACTACGGCACTGAAACTGTATCCATCTACTGATAATACATTAGGGTGATCATCATCCGTGTCGTTGAAGTTGCATAGAGAGATCCCTATAATGTATAGTTTCCTTTTTCAAATATATTTGAACTTAACCTAAATCTCCTTGCTTGAACTACATAATGAGACGAAGAATTTCAAGTAGTTTTGTCTTCATAAAATGCACGTAGCCATGTACATTTTTTAAAAGTTTAATCATAACTCATTCTGTTTAGATCCTCCATTCAGATAAAAAAGTAAAAGTTTGTTTCCATTTTATTTGGTGGATGATCTGATTGTTATAGAGATTTGTCAATGCATGTGGATCTTGCCAATGCTGTAAATTTGATCATTAATTTTCTTAACCTTTATATATAGTTGATCAATACAAGTATTTATCAAATATGTACCTAAAACATTGTTTCCCTTTTCTCCATTTTCAAATTAAAATACAAATTAAGTGCAAAATATTTTTCATGTCATCAGAAGTAAGAACTGTCTGTATCTGCCCTGTATCATTCCCCCACACCTGTTGGATAACACATTAGATAGAATGTTTAAATCATCAGTCAGTATTGATAGGTCACATGCCAATATTTCACACATTCCTGTCAGAGTAAATACAGCAATAGCAAATCAGTAGCATAATGTTGGTCTACCCAACTTGTTGAACCCATCAAAGGGTCTGTATTTCTTTATAGGTGAGATGGTTTATATGTGATCATTTGCAAAAACAACACAAAATAATTGTATTCTATATCCTACAAAGCCTTTAAGCTAGCCATTGAAGCGTGAAATAAGCCAAATTCAATCTCGTTAATTGCATCCTGCTTGGTATCATTCACACAGCAATCAAGGCCATCTCGTCTGTGGTTGTGCAGCTAACATCATTCGTATTGGATGGGACTGTGTAAACAGTGAAAGTGTCAAAGCCAACCGAGAAATTATAGATTGTACCACCCTTGCAGTAACTCGCTGCCTTAAATTCGATGTTTGCTGAGGAAGCGTTCACTATGATAATGTGACAGAATTTGATATTGATGGTTTTAGGCATTGGATTGTTGGTTTTGCCTGTTGAATGTACATTAGGCCGATCATCTTTTCTGACATTGCACAATGGCCTCAGTACTGTATAAACAGGAGTGAATTGATAACTTGCATTTTATTTTCAAAAATTCTTATTAGAAATAGAGTTATGTCTCTGCAGCACAAATGGTGTATTATGAGTGATTTAATTTATATTTCTCAGTTTGTCAGAAATATTATGGTGATAATGAATAAGATTTTCAACACTTAAATTTCAAATTAATGCTCACTGCAGTTAGTTGAATTTGAGTTTTATCATGAAAATTTCATGTTAGGTCTGTAAAATATGGCAAATATTTCTTCATGAGGAGTCTTGTAATTTAGATCATGTTCATATGGATTTGCTCCATTGCATACTCTAGGAGAGTATAAAAACATGTACATTTGTTTTCAGATTATTATTTGTCGATTTCCATGGTAACTGCACACTTGTTACAGTTTTATTAATGTTTTGCCACAATTTGCAGCAAATGTTTCACCTGCCTCCACAAAATGCATCAATCATGTTCTGGAAAATTGGATTTGCAGTTGTAGACTTTGGAATGAATATCGGATGTAAATATGAGACTTGAGCTACATAGCTGTGATTTGTTTGAAATGATGAGGCATTGTCCTGAATTGTTTCACCCCTTTGTTAGGGATTGGTTGTAGCCTCCCGAGAGTCTCTCGGTCAATCTTGCTGAATCAGGTTTTTGAGGCGATGCTTATCCCTATCTAATTAGATGACCAAATACTTTTATAGTTGTTGAAAGCAGCAGTACAGATACATACATATGGTGAATATGCATTTAAACAGCTTTATATGGCAAAACACATTTTAAAGTGCTTGTTTCTCTGTGTCTGCCCTCATAATGCTGGATCCTGCAGATCAAATCTCAAGAGGTTTCTTGGCCCTTCACAATTATATGATCAAACATTTATTTGAGATTTAACGATTTCAATCAACACATTTCTTGTTGGGAACTGCAGCTAACAATCACCAAAATGTATGACAATATTAAGTTTAAGAAATATCTATATTTTCTTCATTATTTTGTTTTCATGAAGCTTTCAAAATTTAAAGTAAGCTCCTCAGGAAATCTTCAAAATAATCCTTTGCCAGTTATTCAATGTTACTAGTATTGAAATTATCTCAACAATTTTTTTTTGCTGTATTCCTACCCTATACATGTATAATAATGATACCTTTTTGCTGACAATAGTTATTTCTTTATATGAATTATTTCATTTGTTTATATGTTATGCTAATTACCTCTTGTGTGAAGGCTCTATTATTCTGATCATATTGTGTGGGTGCTGGAGGTGTCTCCAGCTGATAATCGTAGGCTACTCCAAGTGTCTGCTTGTATCTCATTAGTATTCCTGAGGTGCATCCACGCTTTGCTTTCTTTCTCACATTATACCTTGAATCAGTGGCATTTGGGATGCTACGTGTTGCCTCAAAGTACTGGTGTCTGGGGACTTAAATTCATAAATCAGGACTAAATGAGTGATACAGTGGCTTCACTATGCATCTTAGTGGTGATTAGAAAGCAAGATGGAAAGGAAATTTGGTTTGTCCTTTAACCAATCTGAGAGTATAGAAGACGGAGCAGAGATCCATCATAAGAAGCATCAAGAAAAGCTTCCTGAATCTGGGACAAAGGACAATAGTTCCAAAAATAATCATTGAGAAAAAAATTTCATTCTTGGAAGTCATGTTGTAATAAATAAGAAAATCATAAATGGTTTTCAAATTCCATGAATAATTATTCTTTTTAGCATACCGTCAGATTGAATAATTTTTTTGCCACAATTTTTGTAATTAAATACCAATAACAAATATATATCACTCTTAAATGTTTGAGTTAACGATCATTTATGTTGAATATTTGAGATAATAAACTCTAATTGTGTATTTATTTTTTCTTTCTCTTTTTTTTACATTCATCTCATGTGATTTCAATCTTGGACTGGATCTTGATAGGTGAGTAAGTTTTCTTTGTACATTCAGTTTCAGGATGATGTCCTATCGACGCTTCAACCCTCTTGTAATGGGACAATGCTATAGTATGAGATACTGCAGCAAGCAAGCCTTGAATATATTTGTAGTATTTCATTATCATGGTATATCTGGAAGTAATTCAAACAGAAACTAAGGAAAATATTGTTTACTACTTTCATATCAAGTGAAGATTGGCCCACATGTATGTAGCATCAACAAAAATATGTCTATAGGACATTGCTGGTTTGAGAAAACTTGTTCTTATAAAAGATGATGGTACTTTTGCTTTTAGTCAGTCAATCGCAACTTGGTAGTTGTTTAATTGTAACAGGAGCTTATGTATTTTTACTATTAACCAGTTTTATGCGACAGGTGCCAGACATAATGTTAGATGATGAGCAATTGACCCACAAATTGCTCACTTATGTCGATTGTCAAATTCGATAGCAATTTATATTTGAAAATATGCAAACAGTATCAATAGCCTTGTTGTGCAATGCTAAGACTGTTAAAAAAACTGTTCCATTAACTGACTGAGGTGGGAGGATGCACTAGATCAACGGATGAAATTCAGAATTTCCATTATAACATCCATAATCAATCATGCGCTAGTATAAATATTCAGTCATTTATTCCCACCACTAATGGCATTTGCAAATGCTTGACTCTAGTATGATGTTGTATAGGTGCCATTACACAAATGATAGATTCAAACATTTCAGGTAAATCATGTGTATTACATTCAAATGGTGTTGAATATTTTAATTACATGAATTGGACAATGGACCCAACAATTCCTGTGGATTCTTTGCCATAGAGTCATTGATTGATAGAATTATTATCAATTTCCCCAGTGCTCACTTTAACGACCTCCCATTGAAATCAAATTTCTAATGAACAACATTCGATAATATTTTTCATACAGCACATTATATTAATTTTTGCCTCCATTCACAACAATATCTTGTTTTTTAAATAATGAATAAACCTTTTTACTTAGAGGTAAACACAAATGCCGATAGAATTGATACCTGCATTTTTTAGAGGCCTAGAGTTAATGTATTCTATCCATCCATGCAAACACATCGGCAAGGCAATAGCAAAAAAAGAAATTATATGGGACAATGGATGGCCATATGTCTAAAATAATTAGAAATGAATTCTTCATTGTAAATGTAGATTGCTCTTGTGCAGCTCATACCAATATTCAGACACATACTTGATAAGGTTACCAATTGTAAAATGGGAACAGATTTGTGAGTATAAATGGATGAAAATGGGCTGCTTATGTTTCTGTTACATGATCATGATGATCTAGAAGGCCTCATTCCCCCCCCCCCCTGATTAATAACTACATATAAGAAGGCTTTTGCTCGATTTCTTCTCTGTAACTCCTTTTCATAAAAAAAAATCAAGCATAACTATGTTTATTTGTGCTAAATTGCAGTCCAAACATTTCAGTTCTTATTTTTAAAAATTTATTCTGCTTTCTTATGTACAGCCATTCTGCAAATTTCACATAAGCTTATAAGCCATTATTTAATTTCTTTACTACAATTGTTCAAAAATAAAGAATGGGGGGGGGGTGCCTCATGTGACTCCTTCTTTGTCCCAAATTTCTACACAAATATGAAATCTATTTATTGTTTTACTTATCAAATTTCTGTGCCCCCATATTGAAATCCTGTATTTGCCATTGTCCATACACATTATCTTGGCTCCTTAGAGCACCTTTTATTCATTCTTCTCTCTATCATTAAACTTGGGCTTTTATGCAGACTGGTCTGTAATGAGTTTTTCAGACTCCACCCCTCTTTCTCTGCCCTATAATCCATCCCTTCCACCTGTCCCCGTGTGAATCTCACAACTCAGATGAAAGAACCCCCTGCATGCACGGTCTTTTCAAGAAGATGTTGTTAAAAGTCAATACGGGCCTGATCGAGACGATTTGTGAAGGCTCGCCAGGATATTGGGTCGTTGCTAAGAATAGCTGTTGTGGAATAGTGGACAGGTCATATTATCACACAGTTTAGCAGCTTTCATGTTGCTTGATATTCCTTAAAAATAACTTCATGATGGTGTTTACTTCAAGCTCGAAAAAAAAAATCTGAAAGACTGGTGTGTATATTTATTTTTCCATTAAAAAAAAAAAATGTAGCGACGATCTCTCTCTATTTGTATCTCTTTATTTTCTTTTTCTTCTCTGTCTCATTTTTAATTATATTTCATTTTCTTGTTCCATGTTGCTTATCACAGCTGGATATTGCATGTACATGTCATTACTATAGACACACTTGAAACATTGAAACACCTCAAATACTTAAGAATGTATTGCACATTTTCATATTTGGGGGGGGGGGTGAGTTTTGTTAAATGTACATTAAAAAAAAGACTGTTGGAAAATGAATACCCTTTATACTTTGCTTTATCAGTGATCATATTTATTTTTTTAATTGCACAATACAATGACTTAGTTGGAAAGGCTGTAGCACTTTCCACCATAAATCAGTGTAAAATGAAAAGAGTGAAAGATTTGCACCTTCTGCTAATATCAGACTCCGATGCCTGACTCAAGCAGAATCACTCCTTCCTCTCGGCCCTGTCTGATGAAGGTTTCAATAGCCATAATTTCTCATAGAAGGGATAACTCAAACCAAAGTGACTATATTGCTTAAAGTCAATCCATGGCTTAGAAACCGTCCGTCTTTATGAACGTTGAACGTTGGCTGTGCACAAATGCAGCATGGTTGAAAGGCAAGGGCAAAAATCAATAGGCTATTATCCTCCTTGTGCGCTTTCCCTCCTGCTTTCCCTATTCTCCCCATCAGCCACACTGTAGGTCCGGCATGAAAGCCTTGAAAAAGGGGAGCCATGATTTCTTTGAATGAACGATGGCTGTGCGCGACATGTGGTCAGATCTCGACACAATATGCTGTGTCTGATGAAAGTGGTGAGATAACGTTGTGGGAAGAGATTGCTGGGCCCCGGGGCATTTCTTATTGCTTTAAATTGCCACAGAAGAGCTGACAAAATTGCAGGCACTCTGCATATCATTATCAATAGCCAACATAGAAAACGTACAATAGATGGTAGGCATGTTGATTAAATGGTTACACTATCATGTTGGGGATAATTTGTCATTACCCATAAACTATTGCCCAAACACAATGGTTGGGAGTAATCTGCCATTTTTCATGCCATTAAAAATCACATTGATGTATATGAAATTATATTCAATGGCGTACTTTGTAGTCACAAATAGATTTGGGTCATTTTTATCCACAGAGAAAAAAAAATTGCAAATCGTGTGAAATTTGTAATATGCCTAGTTATGTTTGACTAATTATCAGGAGAATAATCATAATGTTTACAATGTTAATTATTATTAGAGATAATTATAATATTATTCAATCTAGATTATGTTAGAAATAGCTAGAATGAATAAAGTAATACATATACGTACTTTATCTGTTGTTGCCACATGGTTTCAAAGTAGACATTTCATTTTCCTTATGTACTAGATACAGTAAACAATAGCAATTTTAAATTCAGATCAAAGTTACAAACATTTGTATGTTGAAATTCTATTATGACATGTATATTATCAGATAATTTCATCCAACAAACTTAAGATTGAGTTATGGTTTTTTTTCAAAACCTTTTAATAGCTGTAGCAATCTCTTGCTGCATTTTAACAATTTTAGTTAATATGTAAAATATGTTTAAAAAAATGATTTTTGAGTTATTGAATTTAAACATCTTGCCAGATTTTCATCAGAACTGCATCCCAAGTTATTTGTGAAATTACATCACCCACATAATGCAAGGATTATTTGTAAATTTTAAATGCCTGAAATATCAAAATGAAGGATTGTAATAGTATTAAAAATAGTTCACCATATTGTTTTGTAGAATTTTAGGGATTATACAACTTGCCATACCCCTTTGTACTCTAAAAAACAGTAACCAGCTTATTTCACAATTTGTAAAAAACAATTAATAATGTCATAGTGAAAGCCAATTCTGATTGCTAATTCGTCCGTCTTTACATACAAACATAATAAAACAAAAATAAAATTAAAAAAATATTCCTCAATAGGCATCCAAATAAAACTCTTTGAAAGCTAAGTGCGATTGCTAATTTTACATTTGTGTTTTGTTTATGCATTCATCATAATGTATGAAGTGTAATTTTAGGTTTAATTTTGACACACATAGATAAAATATCGTTAACAGGGAAGGGGTATCATTTGGTGAAATTCGTTAGTCGGGAAGAATCGTAACCCAACCTCCTCCCAAATCCGGACAGGCTAGAATGTACCTCCCAGCATCCCTTGTAACCAATAGAGATTCCAATCCAATAATATGAAATGCTAATCTGATGCATTTTGTTTGTATCCCCTCAAACCCATGCTCTCCACAAGATTCTATTTCCTTTACATTTTTGATGATGCGATCAGATTTCTTCGATTGCATAGTGTGTTGCCATGGACACAACCACACTTTGAGTCAGGGAGTGCACATAGCATGCCCCACATCCCCCTCTAACACCGTTGTACACCTTGCCTACATACATGAATGCTGCACTGTCGCCATTAGCGATGTTATGGGGAGAAGTTGAGTATGCAGCTCCAGTCATGTATAATGCAGAAACCTCGCTGAAAACAAAAGAAAACATGAAAAGTGTTTACATATATGCCTGTAAGTTTTAGAGTCAAGGAACCAAAACATGTTAAATCACCTCAAGACAGCTTGCTTTCTATATGTCACTCAAATGATACATCAGGTGTTTTCCATTGTCATCACAAACATCTATCCATTATTAAACAGGGTTAAGATATAAAAGGACATTAAATGTGAGCTAAGACTTTTCCCTCTCGAAGTCCCCTTTTATCGTATAAATTATTTTAAATTTTGAAAACTGTATGACCAAACCCCCTAAAATATGTAATCCCTACATAGTACACTTACAGGATCGCTTTGCAAAACCTCTATTTTTTAACCCCCCATATTTTCTGTATGTCTCATCCTATAATACAAGAACCATTTCCATCACTTTTATGGTAGAATAATGAAGTGCCTTTGTCGATGAAAAATGACGAGATAACATTAGATGCTATTTCTTCCAAGTAGTCAGTACTCCATTAGAAAAGACCTGCATGTTAGGCTACAATGGTGGGGGGGGGGATAGGGGTTTCAGAAAATTGTTCTATTTGGGCAAAAAAGTTTTGGCAAACACAGAAATCGTTATCACTCGGAAAATGTACACGTTGTCATACTCATTTCCAAAAGAAAGTAATCTTTATAGGTGAAATATTAACTTGCTACCACCTTTTTAATGTTTTTTACGTATTAAAAAAACCCACTGAACTCGATTGAGCACAATAGCTATAATATTTATTTTCTTTCATAGTGTATTTCAAGTATATCAATCATTATTGAATGTTTTTTGGTTTAGAAATGCCAAATTGTCAAGTGGAGATGTACATGGGATCATGAAATGTGATATTTTTGGATGCATTTATAAACTCATTTTTAAAAATATTGTTTTTTTACTTAATATTCTAATCATTTCTTTTATTCCTTGTTGGTTCAAGTGAAGAAAAAAAAATGACCCTCTGATTGTAATTTTACATGGCTTCTACCCCCTAGCAGTTCAACTCCTCTACGTTCAAAACCATTCTGTGCCCCTGATTATATTTTTTGCCATTGTAATGATTTTTTTTTTAGTGCTATCATTCCTTTTCCTTAATATTTGTGGTATGAAAGGGATATTCCCTTCAACCTGTTAATACTATGATACACACAAAATAAACATTGTTCTGGCATATACTCTAATATTGTACACTAAAATATTTTGAAGTAAACACAAATGTTTCTACTGTACAGTACAAGCTTTGCAAATCTCATCAATCCTCATTATTACAATAGTGACCTGGTGGGTGTTTCATAAAGCTGTTCGTGAGTTACGAGCGACTTCAAGAACGACTGGTGATCCCTTCTTGCAGTAAGTGGTATCTTGAATTGGCGATGGTTTAGCGCATAAGAAAGGATCACCAGTCATTCTTAAAGTTGCTCTTAACTTACGAACAGCTTTATGAAATGGCCCCCTGGTTCTTTTAAAAAAAGATTCATCACCTGTTATATGTTTCCCTCTTAGTTTCTGTATTTCAAATCAACAACTTAATCAAACAGACAAAAAGAGCAAAACTGAGGAACGGAAGAGATCTTTGGATATTGGAATCATCAATTTTTAAGGGAGTTATATTTCATGGTTCATGTTTCTTTATTGCAGAGGTACATTGCTCCAGGGTAGATAGGAATCGATATATTAAATCAAATTAAATTGGTATTTCCTTTCAGTCTGGTTGTTGTATTGCTACATAAGGATCCCTTATACGCATCAGATTATCAAGTCTTTTTCTATATTTTTACTTGTCCACCATAGTTTCTTGTGTGATCATGACATAATTTTAATCTGAAATCAAATCTATTTTTCATAGTGTTTACAGAATACACAGTCGCCCATCCAAGATATAATCCCAGAAACTCTATGTTCAATCAGTGTAATGATTATGTTACATTTCAAGCATGTTGTAATATATATATATATGTGCCTGATAAGAGGATGTAATGAAACATAAGTTTCCTAAAGTCTTTATGCTATGGATATAGTTAAATTACTTAACAAATAATTAACAAATTTTCAGGTAAAGTATGACCTTATGCCAGAATATAATTAATGTCTAATATTCAGAAGACTACTACTTAAATAGATAATGTAGGATTTATATAGTGCATGTATCCATCTTGTTAGATGTTCAAGGCGTTCCTATATTACCACGGCTAAGCTAGTCTACTGATTCCGTTGCTCACAGCTTTTTGAGGAATAACTTCCTGCTGGTAGCCATTTACCTTTCCTGAGTTGAGTGCAGCACAATGTGGGTAAATTTTCTTGCTGAAGGAAAACATGCCACGGCCGGGAATCAAACCCACGTCCCTCAGATTAAAAGATGATAAATATAAACACTAGACCACGACACCCCCATCAGAATGGAAATGTACTATTTCTTATTCTGAAACTGGTATGTTAGTATGCAACCCCAACTCAATCATCTTCAAACCAATGTGTATTTGAAACCATTGCATCTTTAGAATAAAATGATAGATTTCGTTGGTCTGGAGTCAGAATTGCAGGTGTTACTTTAGCACTAGGGTGTGATACTATAGTCTATAGTCTATTAATTTCATTGGCTTCTTGGCAAATAAATAAATACAATTGGAAAGGTATAGTTCATTTAAAGTTCCTCCTCTGTCTATACATCTCCTTGAAAAAAAAGGAAAAGCCAATTTTTTGTCACAGGATTGATTGATAAGTACACAAACAGTCCTGCGCTGATACTGGTTGATGTTTCTCCATGGGTAGTGTTTACTGATTCAATTAATGAACAAATATGGGGTACTAATGGTTGGTTTAACCTTGATTCATTACCACGGCCATCATCTAATTTACTCACATTACGCCCGGTCTAATAGCGTAAAGTGAATTAATATCAATTTATCAAAGGAGAAAGTTCTATAAATGTGGGAGGAAAGAAGTATTTTAACATTATGACTATTGTAAAACCAGTGATTTTCCTTGCTCGTATTTGTTGTCCCTAGAATGCTTACGTTTTTCTATTTTTGAATGAGAAATAATGTAATCTTTAAAAAATGTAATTCAATATTCTTGTAGTAGTTAACATGTGTCAAGTCGTAAAATCCAGGTACCTGTGTATTGTTCTGGAAAGCAATAAAACCAAGTCACTTCATTACTAACGTGTATATATACATGCACATTCTCAAAAAAACATATCTCGCATTTATTTCAGTAATTGAATTAGCAGCATTATGTATTCTTTTTCCCCCTTTTTATTCTTATCATATGTATTTGCATTTATTCCATCTCCATTACATACTGGGTGATGAAAAAGGGCACTTGCTCTATGACCTTCAGTGACAAAACACCTCCCCATCGAATGTGTCACATGATGTCTATGATGGAATTGATAATCTAAAATGTCACATATTGGCCATTTTCTTGCATGAGGATTGAAGGGTTCTGATAGATGATTGTCTCCTGTGTATTTTGTGTCTAGAAGAGACTGTTGGGCTCTTGTATAGTTGAAAAGAAATTATGGCGCTTTCTCATTAGTTATTTTGAGTGATGATATAGGATATTACAGCAGAAAATAACTTCAAAAATCACCATGTCCACTCAAGAGTTATCTTAAATATGGATTTGACTATTTACTTTTATTTCTTTTGAGTGTTATCAAGATTTCACTGGCTCTCAATGCAACACTTAATAAATCCTAATCAACTTTACTCTTACTATGTTAAGCTTCCAAAACTTGTTTAAAGTTGTAGTAAAATTTAAACAACATTTGTATAATAGGGCCTACCCAAAAACAAATCCCATCTGCCATATTCCAGTCTTGATTATCTTCAGCATTAATGAGCCATTTGTTTTTGTAGTTGCACTGATTTCATATGTAGTGATGTATTTCTCCACGTCTTTGAGGCAACAAGCTAAATACAGTCATATTTCCTGCGTTGGTCATCTAAAGAAGCCCCTTCCCTTCCCACTTCATGCCAAACATGGTGAACGAAAATCAATGAAGAGGTAATGAAACCTATTGGAGTGAGAAGGAAGGCTCGGTAGATCAATGAATTCTGTTTTACCACTGGCACAAAGACAATGTAAGGCACAGCACCAGCCGGAAAATTGATTTTTTTTATTTACGTGCAGTACTGAGAAGAGAGACAGAAAGAGGATGAGGGGGAGAAGAATGAAGATCCTCCTGAAATCGTTTGAAAAATGCAACAAGTTGGTGGGGATGGTTGTGTGATGAGTCAATTTCTATCAGGCATCGGTAATGTGTTGATGGTGACAAAAATAACTCTCTGCTTGTCATGCAAGCAATATCTTATAACCTTGGTCCTGTGATGAAGATGCTAAGTCATTAATGACTGCATATGTATACAGTAATTCACGGTTTAAGAATCGGCTTGCTATTTAGACATACTAGCCATCGTAAGATTTGAAAGTTATAAAGATGTAAATGATTGAGAATTTCCCTTCTCTTTTTCTCTATCAAGCAGTTTTTTTTTGTATTTCCAATACCCTTCTACATGTATGCAGTATAATGTTAATTTTCTTTATGAATTTCAAAATAAACACATTTTATACATTCTTATTGATTTTATATTTATATTTTTCATATGTTAGATATATGTATTATTTTTAATAATACAATATAATAGGATATCTCAACATCAGTAACAAAAGACTAAAGGTGTTATTCTCAGGGAACCAATCCTATTGTTTTTGGTTTTTAAAGTGGTATTAGTCAAAGAATACAACTAGTACGTAGAGAAAATGAGTTTTTGAAATGCAATGGAGCATCGATTGCTTGCCCAATATTTCCTCCATGTGCATCTTTATATTTTCACTATATTATTGACTATTACTATTCCGTTGATACTTGGTTCAATCTCAAACTGATTGTATCTTCTCCTAGACATGCATATACACACACAATCCCCATGTACCTGCTTATATACGCATGCCTTGACAAAAATTAGCCAGTAATAGAGTCATCAATTCCAAATGCCAGATCATGTGGAGATGATGAGAATGTGATGAATTAATGGGAAATTGAACACAGAGCTTCTCTTGGAGAACATGGAAGGGAACCAGGCAAGGCAAATTGATTAGTGTCTGCGTTCCTTAATCCAGATTCATTACTTTTCAAAATGTAGCATTCTCTAAATGAAGAAATGGATTACACATACATGAGTTCATGAGTGACAAAGTTGGTCAGGCATATACACAAGACATATACAGGCTCGTAAACACTAACTAAAACTCATTTACTTTATACCTCACTTGCTCTTAGATTTACAGATTTTTAATTATGTCCATATCGGGTTAGGATTATAATTGAAATTAAGAATAGCTTTAGAGCTAGATTGAAATATACTGCCAAGTGTCCAAAAAAGCAGAAATTGGGTTAATGGAAATAGTGCAAGAATGTGTTTTTTATGAATCCAAGCAAATTAGATGTTTTTAGTAACCCTTGGTAAGTTTACATCTAATAAAGATCCCATTTAAAAGATGTCTCTTTTTCTCATAAACATAATTGATTACTTTATCTTGTACTCTTGCAAGCTGTTCATTTCAAATACATATTCTTTGTTTCTGTGTAATGGATGCTTATATAGGCATAGTGCAAAAAAGGGGATTTTTCTCCCTGTTAGAAGACAAAGTATTTGATGGGCCAAAATCCAAACAATTGCAAGATAACAACTTAAATAAAATCCATTTATATATTGTAATGCTATTGAAAATAAGATTTTAAAACTAATGTGAGCTATGGCATCCAATGAGCTAAGAGGGTCTCTCCTACACGTGTAACGACGAATTGAGACTTTTGCTTAAAAAATAAAATCATAATGAAAAATAGTGATGAAACATAGTGAAGACAGTCTAAACAATTGAACCAACCTACATATCAAGAAGCTGGAAGGAAAGGGCAAACAGTAAAAAAAAAAAACACCTCACATTTCCATTTTATCCAAGCTTTTTGTCCTAGTTTCTGTTTCTGACATGAACCTCTCCTGAGGGCTTAAGGGTCTGTTTTTCTGGGTTGAATATTTGTGTAAGTGACAGGTAAGACTTTGAATGACCTCATATCTTACCTAGATAGCTACTTCCATTCACTTATGCAATATGGCCATGGCAGTGGTAACAGTTAAAAATGGCTACTCTGTACCATGTTTTATAATTTTTTTTTCAAATTAAGCAATTATATGTGGTGATAATTACATTTTACTTTTACACCAATAACATACAGAGCTATGGCAGAAAGTGTTTGAAGGCAAAACAAAGCTAAGGAGAAACGTATAGCATCTTTTGATCACGTATTATAATTTGAACAAGTGATTTATATTGCATGAAGAAGTAATGCATTTTCTGTATCTAAAGAGATAATACACCATTATAATGTTTACTATACATAAAGTTGATACGCTTTATAGTCCATATTGATCGTTTACTTAACATTCACTGCAGAAATATAGAAGTCCTCAAATTGAATTAAAATGCAAAAATAATTGTATTTTATCCATTAACATTACCAGTAAAAGTTTACATACCCTAACTGCTGATGGGATTATGTTCTTCAATATTTGAAGTAAAAAGAAAGTACTAGCAAGAAACATTTAGATTAAATGGTAAGCAGCTTTGAGATAAGTGTTTCAACTATTTTCAGATTATCTCAAGATTATACCTAAATCTTTATTTTCACAAACACAGTGAGTGCTGGAATATTGGATGATATGATCAGCACACACCTCCATATTTGCAGTAGTGAGATACTCGGGTACAAAGCCATGGATTTAGCTTATCTGTTGGGACTTTTTAAACAAACAACCCATCCAAACAACCAGAGGCAGTATACCAAAGAGCTGTAAATTGAATTATCTGTTAATGCAATTCAGGGGTATTGTTTATTCATTTGTTGAGAGTGTAAATATAATGACATGAGTGGGGGGTCAATAGATGTATTGATTAGACCTGTTGGCTGTAATGCATACATCAGTCAATGAACTTTGATGAGGTGATGAGCATAACAACATAATTAGTGGGGCCGGTGTGTTTGTTTTTAACTTCATAATAATCACCTCAGTAATAGTGGACTAGACGTAAAGTAGGGAAATCCCCTTTTTAAAAAAAAAATCAAGAACTCCAGTTCTTGTAATGATATAAAGTCAAGTTTGGAAATCACAAATAAGCCATGATATAATTTTCTGTTGAATAATTGGACTTCCATTTTGCAAATACGCTGAATATTTCTTTGTGGTTTTGCAGAGGCGGACTTAATACTTTGTTTAAATTAAATTATTTTTCAAAATGTGTATAAAATTGAAATGATATGGAGCTACATGACTTATTCATACCTGTTCTGTAGTATGGTAATCTTAGAATGAACAAACAGATAGCAAAAGAATATATTATAAAGAAATAATAATTTGTAACATTTTACCGATGTCAATAATGTACTAATCCAGGACTTAATAAATGACTTATATTATCTTTAACATGACTGATTACATTCAAATGTTACACCGCTCTTTAAAAGCTCACTGAGTAATCGTTTTTGAATATTATGTAATCAACTTAAATACACCCTCCTCTGTCTATGGTCCTTTAATGATGATATAGGCATGACTTCTATGGCAAATCACTGGGATAAAAAAAAGGTTTCACGAAAAGCGGGAAGCAATAAGGAATCCATTCGAAGATATGAGATTTTTTGTCAATGTATACTGTATCTATAATTGTGTGATGTGAAACTCATTCATACTGGGACCAAATAGGGAGAACAAAAGTATTAATCAGTCATGACACAACTGCGCATTTTAGCTGCGTGCCCATCTCTGCCTGCCCCTACTTATAATTCTATTTCTTATCCTTGCATGCCTTTGAAATGTGCCATTTGAATGGAGAGCATTTAAATTGAGTTAGCTCTGGCAAGATACAATGCCAGTTTTGATAGTTTTCCCTGTTCCTCTGCACTGCATTTTACTCCCGTCTTTCACAGTCATCTTCCCCCATCCAATCCTTTATCCATCCTGCCCCATCTTTCCATGGCATGCCTGTATAATTGGGGCTGCTAATGTAAGAAGCTGAATGCTCAGTCAAGCAAACTGAGAAATGCACCACGCTCTCCTGCAAGCCATTCAATATGGGGATTCTGCTTCCACCGTCGGCAAACTATTCAATATCGTTTCTTTTCATGGGAGAAAATGGCCAAAAAAAATGGCTAAAAAAGTTTGGTGCAATCATGTCTTAAGATGAAGGCCAGCGAATAAAAACCCTTGAATGTAGAAATTGTAATATTGCATCGCAAAAAATTCTTTCCTGCTACTTTTGAGTGTCGGGGATATTGTTCCGCTAATGAAGGATTTTGACATATTTTGATGAAGTGGGGGGGGGGGGGGGGTTGGGGGAGTAATTACAATGCCTTGAAGGAATGTTAGAAAGTGAGAATGAGTTTTTAGAAAATATAGGATTCCTAATACTAACTAGATATATAGTTTTATACAGAAATATGGAAAAACAATTGCCTGATGCATGAAGTCTAGCAGAAAGCCCAATGAAAACATTAGTTTTCATTGGGCTTTCTGCTAAAAAAGGGGATTGTAGGAAATGTGGAAAAAATGTATAACGCTTTAACAATGCATGCTTTTATATTAAAATAATGTTAGAATTGAAGTTGCTGCTACAAAATGAATTAATCTGAGAAAAAAATACAACATTGTGGCAAAGCAGTACGTAACATTGGAAATGATCTACCTTCCAAACAAACAGCATTCTGATGATGATTTGTATAGACAGAATTAACACTTTCAATGTGACATTCTATTGGAACATGCAATACATAAATAAAATCCTCATTCACTCATTAAGCCTGTAGAACTCAACCATTATATTGGACATAATGAATACAGATCATGAACCTTCATTTGTATCAATCAATTAAGGCTATAATCCAACTCATCAGCTATGAATGGAGTAGATGGAATAAAAAGTCAATAACATTCTTGATATAGGGGCATCCGGATCAGGGGCTCTAAATGGCAAAAACATTCAAATGGAGCAGCTTTAGCCGAGTGCTTGATCGTAAACACATTATCCAAATTTACAATGGCATTTATGGAAATTGAATCTGCACTGATGATTATAACTGGAGCACTAACCCACATAATTCATGGATTTAACCCTGACCTTCTCTCCTGTAAAGACATCAAAGATTACTATATCTGTGGACATTCCCCAGGAAATTCACCAATTGGATAAGTGGGTTGGTTGTGGATGATGGGTTTACGGGTGCTGAGGGATAAACTTTAATAAATCTCATAAACCTGTTTGGATGCTCCATGCATAACATGGTGTTAAGAGGGTCAACACTGCCACTAAGCTAATCTTTATACTCGTTAGTTGACATTAAAACAAATTATGATGATTAATGTGACCGATGATCTGTCGGAGCTTTGCATGTTGAATTGCATTAGGGAGCACATCAAGCAATGCTGGCAGTCATGTTGGGGTTCGTTGACATGTTACCAAGTGATATAAGGGATCATGTTTAATGTTCATACTCAAATGTAAATCATCTCATGTCTTAAAGTCATATCTGATGATGGTCCAAACAGATGTTGGATGTATTTGTCATTTATGCGTGATATATTGTGGAAACTATATATGCTCTTACTGACTAAGTGTTTAAAATCATAAATCTAAATTGAAAGAAATACAGGAAGAAATCAAACTGTTGAAAATTGGAAAAAAAAATGTTCCTCCCAATTTTACATTTCCATTATATAATAGATCTTATTTATATTGTAGTGAGAAGAGGAGTCTAATTCATCACAGTTTGATTGTCATTTAAACCCAGTTAGCTTGTAGGCATTGAGCAAATGAATGAAAATGTCAATTTTCTGTTGAAGTTTACACGCTAGAGGCAACTCAAGAAGGAGTAAGAAAAAAAAGTCTCCCCTCAACCATTTGCATCACATTATAGTTCTCATCAATTCTCCCACATGTCCAAAGAATCTAAAAAGAGAGCTAGAGCCTAAAAGAAAAGGATGAGACAAGATGTTGTATCTCTAGCTAGCTCTGATTGCTTCTGAAATGACCCCAAATAGCGCAGTGTTAATTAAAAGATAGCAAGCGGCTTATGAATGGCTATTCCACGTGTGGGTTTTAAGGCTAACCCATTTCGTGCAAGCCTCGAGATACAATCTTTATTGGCTTTCCAGATCTTGCCATTAAACAGCTCACTTTTCTATCCTCTCCTTTTGTCATTATTAGCATTTAGACAGGGCTGTCAAGTGGAGGTTACTGTGATTCACTGTCTGATTCAAAATAAAGTACACCTTATCAACTTAAAATGATTACTAAAATTATCAAACTATTGTCCTTTTGACAGCAACTTGAAAGACAACTTAAAACACATTAAAAAGCAAGAACATTGAAAAAAAACTTAAATTACCCGTTATTAAGTTCTAGACAGATTATCTAAATGATGTCTTGATGAAAGTTACTTCACCGAGTTTTCAAAGATAACACCAGGAATAGATGCAGTGTAAAATAAAATTTCAGTTATTATCAAAGATATTTGATCAATAGGCCTATTCATGTTTAAGAAATGATGAAATAATATACAAATAAATTATTGTAAGGTGTTAAAATATTCAGTCTTCCCTTTGATCAAAGAGCCATCTTATTTTGACCATCATACTGTATCTCTTCCCAACTCCATAGAATGACCTTGTGTAGCCATAGGAGAGTGATATGAGACTAACTGCCTTTAACATTCATCATCTTCCAACTCAAGTATATTCCCATTCCTTTGGAAATAGATGGCAACAACAGGAAATCTACCAAATTGGTGAAAATGCATCGATAATGATGATATAGGGATTGAATGTCAGGTATGCTGCACGACTCAAACACAGCGAGCCCTTGCGCCGAATAACACCCGCCACTGCAAAAATGTTATCTGAGCCGTGGCGACTTCACTTTTTCTCCGCGATGCGTATCTCCTGCAATTCGATCCCGTTTGGTTTGTTTGCTTCGTTAACATACTGCCGTATATTTCATCTTTCCTCTAACGTATTGCATTTATGGTTTGTCTATACTATGGCATGCAATTGCAAAATGAGAATGTCTTGATCCATTGAACAAAGCAAATGGAGGGATGCGTAAGTCTTGGCCAGTTCCTTGTGCCAGTATCCATTACCGATATTTGTAATTCTGTTTGCTTGGTCTCTATTGCTGTGTACATACATATAGAAAGCGCTGGGTGGGTTGTATGCATATCTCACCACCGTTAATATATTAGGAAGAGGAGCTGCCATGTCTCATTTGTCCACATTCAAATTACAATTTTTAGAGTGGAAATCAAAGCAGAAATGTTATGGTGTCCATATTTAGACACTCACATAGTGACTCAGATCTGATGTTCGGAAGGAAAAAAATTGAATAGAATAATGGAGGAAGTGAAATTTATATAATCAAGTATTTTCTTGAAGAATTTTCCTTATAACTTGATCAAATTGACAGAAAAAACAAACTTAATAAATACAGATGCCTTCAAAATTAATTGCTGTAAATAATGTACCAGATTTGTTCTTTTAACAAGTAATGCAAACCTATTGATGAAATGGGATAATTTGCTTGAAGGAAAACAAACAAACAATGCACCTTTCCTACACATATGCATACAAAAAAATAACTCATGGACTACTGATGTAAACCCCCCAAAAAACTTTGTATAGGGAACATTTGATTGATGTAGGAAACAGATTAAGAAATGGTGCTACAAATTACTCCATATCTACTGTAGATATTGTTCTCATGTTTTATGTTCTTTTGAATTGTAAAACAATTACAAGTTTGCAAGTTACACTATTGATTAGAAAACTATTGTTGAAATTCAATAGTTGTGTATTCACATAATTGTATATAAGTATTGAAATCATCATTTTATATAAAAAAATCTGTATTATATAATATATTCATTCTATGCAGAAGTGTCTGGTTAGTGATATATTCATAAAGTTACATTTGACTTTATGAATATGGCAAGCCCCCCCCCATCCATGCTGTACATGTAGCCTAGCTTGTAGGGTTTCATTACTTCATAATCCAGTCTATTATCAAGTCATTGTGCAACTTGATAAACATAAAAGCTAGTATCTTTTGTGTCATTGCGACTTACCTTCCAGATCATATCACCTGCTGAGTGCCAATATGAAACAGACATATAGGCCTGCATGTATGTCAAACTTTATCATTGAATTTGAAATTTACCAGTCACTTCAATGCTATCATTCAATAGTACATACTATGCACTGGACATCATAACACTGCTCTCTATTCTATATGCATGCTCTGCATGATGTAGAGATGGAAATACAAGTGCTGATTAGGAAGAAGACAGACTAAGTAAGCATTCCCATTGGATTAATTAACCCCTGAAGAAAGGGGAATAATTAGATTGGGTGCATCGCACAAGGTCATATTCATAAATAAAATGGAGTCAGGGGTGTTTAGATGGTGTATGTTTGTTGCATGTTAGGGCAAACAATGAGGTTAAAAGGTCACAGGAAGTATATTGTTGAGGAAATACTTCACATCCAAAATGCAGACATTGATTTGCATGTTAGGTGCTCTTTTACCATATTTAGCCTTTTTGATTTTTTTTTTTTGGGGGGGGGGGGGGTTAATAGATCTGTACTGAAAATGCTTCCACTCATGAGAAGCATGTATAAAGTATGTAGTATTTTATTGGTTTTATTATGAACTTTAGGCATGGGAATATTGAAATGCAGTTGTCTTTGCCATTTCGAAATGTAGACTTTAAAAAAAATGAAAACAAAAAATACATTCATTTTTGACCAACCAAAATTTTGACCTCTTTACAATGACAAGCATTGTCTACCATGAAAAGATACAAATGAAGAATGTAAATCTGTGCTTATAAAAATTCCTATAGCTTAAGTTCACTATAAAAATCAAAGATCGGAAAAGGGTAAACCACCCCTTAAAGGGCCAAGTAGTGACTTCATTTTTAAAAATAATGGAAAACGCTGCCATTCCTTGGTCCTTTTCCACCATTTTCACCCTTTCCGCCCTTTGTGTTTTTAGAGTATTTATTCAACAATGCACATGTGTCTTAATAAAAAAAAGGCTTGATGTAGAATTTGTTTGAGAATCATAGTCTTATCAAATGTATTTAGAAGGCATCTTTCCCATATCTACAGTGGCAAGACGAAAAATATGTGCATCTATTTATATGCCCTGTGGTCGCCATGGTAATGGAGACTGCAACAATGGATGCCTTGCAAGCGTGAGTGGCCCCTCACATGCAGGCATCACCTGAAGAGCTGGGCTCTGTGTATATGATGAAGACAACCGCATCACTCTTTCTTTCTCTCTCCTTTTTTGAACCCTCTTCCTTTTGGTACAAAAGCATTGCAGCAAACCAGATAGGGATTGCATGGTGTATTTTGTTAGGACATACCGTGCCAGGAGATTTGCGTGCAACCCGATTCTCCCGGGTTACGCTACTTGCCTTGTGGAAGAAGTGCAGCGATACCTCGTGTGCCCCTCGGCACAAACAGGCCATTCTACATCACCCAATCTTTTACCATTCTTTGTCCACTCTTCTCAACCAATACATTGATTTTTGATTCAGAGAGACTTACCCAGGGGCGATAAAAAAAGATGACCCTGAAATGAAAGCAAAACTTCCAGAAAGATCTGACTTTGCCATTTCCTTTATTAATGTGAAATAGGATTGGCAATGGAGTTTTCTTAAAATCCTTCTTCACAAAGAGATCACACATGTAACTACATGATTAATAATTTTATTCTATTAGATGTTGATGTTTTATTTATGTAAGTGCTCTTAATATTGTACATGTTTTATTATAATAAAAATCACATTTTTAAAAGAGCTTTTGAACATTTTGCCTACTGGAAGGTCTCAAACATATTCTATACTTTAGCAGGCAAATACTGATAAAACAAAAAGGGCAAAATAAGAAGTAAAAATACACTAGCAGTTTCTATCATTTCAATAAGATGTTTTATTTTATTTCTCTTATTACATGTTTGAAAATGGGCAAAAGAAAAAAAATAGAGAGGAAATCCTAAATAAATAAGAAGCTTTTTGTTGTACTTTTAAAGATTTATGGTTCTTCTGGCTTATATACTATAATTCATTGATGGGGAATAAAAATGTCACTGTGTTGTAATCTTCAGTGATCTTTAGAGATATAATGTCTTATAATGCTTCAGGCAGAGTACACTTAACTCATACCAGACAGTTTTTATCTCAATAAAATGGGTCACCAAAATGTCACACAGCTATTTGTATTGTGATGAATGGTTATTAATAGCTTTCTTTTGGGGCTGTTTTTTACTGTTATTCATTTATATCACTTTCTAATGTAGACCAATGCTATGCTTGAATATGGAATTCATCACCCATGAATTACGAATTACACATGTGACTCTATAGATAACATACTTGTATTACAAATATTTTCTATAATACATTTTCTATAATACAGTCTAATTTTCTTTGTAATTTTGAGACCTTGATGCATATTTTTTTAGTAATCTTGACAAGTAAACACCACATCCATATTTTTATTTACTTATCTTTATTGCAGTGTAGAATCCATTATGTGGAATTATTTTTGTGCAATATCAATAAGTAGTTTCAGAAAATTGGATTAAAATGGGAGAAAACGGGAAAAAAGGAGGGTGGGATTGAAAGAGAGGGATTGGGGGCTATTATATGCATGAGAGGGAGTAAGAAAGAGATAGATGAAGGGAGGGCGAAACAGAGCAAAGAAAACACTAGTTTATTTAGAAGAAGACATCATCCAGATTAGCCAGCTCTAAAGACTCCTGGTAGACATAATGTTGACTCTCTGTCATGAGAATTGGGTTAACGAGTAGTTATATGGTGAGAGCGTGATGATTGTAACTCTGAGTGTGTGTGTGTGGAAGAACATGAGAACTCATTCCTTATTGACGGGAGAGAAGTAAAACAACTGTCGCTTTGGTGTGTATCTATGCTATTTGGTGACTTGCTTTTAAAGGGTAATTGCATTAAGCATATGCATTTGGGTGTGTTCACACAGCCTGGAAAGTAACACTCACTTTATTTTAATACCGATTTAAAAGCCCCATCTTTTGTCTGAATACTCATGTTAGTGTCAGATGGCAGAAAAATAAACCTGAAATTGTCTGAAGTTTAAAATTCCTATCAAACTGTCAGCATATGTAAACCAGTTATAGAAAACATTTAAAAAGCTGAGTTAAGTTATGCATTAATTTGTCACACATTATTACTTGGCTGTAGGTCTATATGTTACATTGCCTTAATGAATAAATACAAATTTACTTGGTCAACTTTTCATTGTGCAAATTGTATGGACTGAAGGATGTGAGATAATATTTTAAATACAATTTGGATTTTTTTTCCATTTTCTGTACTGATATCTCCATTTTTATGTTAAAATTTGTGCGATCTGGAACAATATTTAACGCTCACATCTCTACAGACTCAAATTTGTCTCAGAATAGTGCCAGCTACCAAGTATCGTGTCTAGTGACATAGATTTCTGAACTGTAGTATGCCATGAACTGAGAATCCAAGTGACTTTACCTTTTGAGTGATGACACCATTTTCACATGAATATTTACTCAAAATTACCCCACAGAATTTAATTACTTTTTAAGCTGATGTTTTTTACTCATATTATAAAAATGAAGAGATCATATGCTTTCAAGAATCTCCTGTGAAGAATGAATAGTTGCCCTGACCATTCCATCCTAATTATCATATATCCCCCTCCCATTGTCAAAATAACCTCAATCAGGCATTGCGCTAGTATTAGACAAAACTACCCTTGGCATTTTCCAATTTGCAGAATAAACATGAATATCTTAAAAATGAGACCTCTATTTCTATACAAGCATACATGCGCAATCATTTTGATGTGGAATGGAAAAGCCTCAGGCATATTATGTAGAATATATTTATAAGTCAAGGTCAGGCAAAGCAGTGAAATAGGTATATTGTTACATTTCCTTTTTCAGTTTGACCTATGTTCTGCTATGATTGCAAAAAGTCACAATGAAAGTTACTTAATTGACATTAATGTGTAAGTTTTCATAATATTTGTTGTGAAAGTAATGAGAAAGAATGTGATAGAAATGTTCTGCTTCTCACATAGCAGTTTTTCTACCAATATGATTTAGGCAAGTCCAGTCATAGAAGTTTTCCAGTCATGAGTGAAATCATGATAAGATATGAACTTGTTTTCTCCATATTTTAACAATAGTGCATTGTATTATCCTTCTGTTTTTTTAAAGTCTACCTTAAAATCTTAAACACCACTATAATTTTGATGACTTGAGGATAATAAACATATGATAACATTAACGCTGTATATTTTTATGCCATCTCTAGTGTACTTATGTGTATGTAAAAAAAATTACTTTGTTAGGTTTTACAACATAATTGCTTGAATAAGTAGTGTAATGCATACATTGGAAAAAGATCCATATTTATGTATGAATTGCATAAACATGAATGATGTGAATTAGCATGTTTTTATACATACATGTACTTTGGAAAAGAACATTGACCATACTTTTACTTTGAGATTGCATTGTTTACAATGGATTGACATGAGGAAGTAGAGCCTCAAGTCGAAGGGAGGGTGCTTTAGGGTATTCAAGATTGGAGAAAGGAAACGGGGGCAGAGGGTGGAGGATAGAAAAGAGAGAGAAAGGGGTGGAGAGGGGAAGGAGAGGGAGAAATGGAAAGAGATGGGAAGAGGTGAAATGAAAGAGAAGTTTACCCCAACCCCCCCAAAAAAAAGGGGAAAAAGTTAAGTGAGGACAGTGTAATGGCAAGAGAAAAGTAATGGTATAGATGGGGAGATATAGAGAAGATATAAAAATATAGAGAAGGCAATTAAACTGATATAAAATAAGTTGAGAGCTGGAGAAACAGTTGAATATAGAAAAAATTAAGATAAAGGGGGTGTTTAGATGGCAAAAAAGATAACATAGAAAGAAGAAAGAAGGTATTATAAGATTTTAAAAGGGAAATAAACAGAGTCAGAGGGTCTAGAGGTAACTTTTGAAATAAAAAAATAACAATGAAAAAAGAGCGGAAGATAAGATGAGAACAGACAGGTAGAGAGAAAAAGGGAAAGACATGAAGTTAGATAGAATTGGATTAAGGTGGAGGTGACTTGCTGGAGTGTTTGCTTGTTGTAACCCTATATTGACATAAGGGTAATAAATGAGATTTATAACGATGAGTTAGAGAGATGCCTGTTGTGTTAATGAGTACACGACCACTTGTCGTTAAAGGACATCTTTTAGTAAATCTCATTGAAAAGAGAAACATCTTGTATTGTAATTTATTTGTCATTCCTTTTAGATTAATGACTATAATACAAGTACTGGAATGATAGTATACTATTGTTGGATTATGTTTTTGCTTTTAAATACTGTAATCTGATTTATATCCACTTATTAAACCACATAAGGTCAAGTGCGATTGTAGATTGCTTTGTGTATTCAATGCAACCAACAAATGAAATTGTTGTTTTATATGAAAAATAACTATGAATTCAACTCGAGATTGCTAAAACTAAAAAGAATTGTTATTATAATTATTTGTCACCTATATTATAATATTATGTAATCAGATATCCCTCACATATACATTGATAAAAAATAAGAATGATACCTGACCTCACCTTATGATTGTTTTCTCTTTTGTTTTCCCCATTTCTTTGTTATGGCTGAATGAACTCTTACTTTGCTTAAACCATCTTATCCTCATCTGGCTCAAACAGGTAAGAGATTTTTATACTTCTTTTTTTAATTTTTGATAAAAAGGCAGGGTCATCTATAAATCACAGTGCAGTTTTTATGCTGTTTTATCATTCTGGTTTCTTTTATATTTAGATGTATAATAAAGTGAATAATATTCATTTGCTTTTGAAAGTAATGCTTGATTGCAGTTTTCAAATAAATACTTTGTATGTATACAAAATTGTGTAAGCAAACGGTGAATAACCATTGCTTTTACATACATAAATATAATATAATTGATTTGAAATAATGAATGAAAAAAAGCAATGTCAGAGTGATAGTCTTCAATGATTCGAAAACTACCTAAAAACAACGAGAAAATGTGATGTATTAATAAAAAATCAAACAAAATGTCATCCTATAAAACTAACTAAAATATTCATTATTCTTTCTGTGTTACTGAACACTATTTTAGGCATTACTGAATAGCATAATTGATCTCGTTAATAATATATATATATTATTCAAATCACTTCACTCTCTGTCCAAAAAATTTCAATCAGGTAGATTTTCTTTGAGTGGATTAAAAACACAAATCATGAGGGAGAAATTTTAATCAAGACAATTGAATCAAGCATGATATGAGAAATCAATATTGGGTATGAATTAGGGCCATTAGTATATTGATGCAGTAACTAATTACATCGATTGAGTTCAGTACAGCCTTTTGAACTACATCTATAGCTCTATCATATAATATGCCCTGCCTTGATTTTTTGACTGAGTATTCACTGACATGTATTCATTACCATTAACATATGTATATTATGAATGCTTACTGCTTTTCTTGAGAAAAATCTGGGCATTTGTATTATAGGATGTTGGAGTATGTTTTCCTGCATTTGCTCAGCTGTATGTGCTGTGTGATAATAATTAATTGATTACTCTATAAAATAGATAAACAGCAGATATAAATCAAATAATACAAGTCAATTTTTCTAAGGCATAAAATATATTTTAGACTAAAAGCTAGTATCCATTATATGTCTTTGTAAAAACCAATTATTAATGAATCAATCTTAAGATTAATTACCTGTATCTTTATATTACCCAATGAATGGTTATATTCTGTGACAGACTACTAATAATTGTCATATTTGACAACGCAATTTGACTAGTTTAGTATTACATCAGGATAGCTTTAATCTCTCAATGTCAGGACGTTGCAAGTGCAATAGTATCCTATTCAAAATAGAACTCAGACTTATTTCTTCTGATCACATTCCTTTGAGTTTCCTCTAGTTGTGTCTGTGCATTCCCTCCTTGTATTTGTTTTGATGGTGGTGATTGTATGCTGTATCTGATGAGTAGACTGTAAATACAAATAAATAGAGTCTTGTCTTCCTGGCGCTGTATTTATCTGCTGTGCGCCAGGCACATTGATGCGTAGTATAAGGTCAGATAGTGATCAATGGGTCATTCACACAAGAGGAATAATACACTTTGAGAAAATCAATATTTATTGTTTAATCTTACTTTTGTCACCATTTCATATCTTAGAATAAATGGGGGTGAAAGTAGGATACATGTGCAATGTAATATATTTACAGTGGTGCAAAACTGTTAGTGAACCTCACCAAACAATTAACGTATTTGAAGTGTTTGTTCTACCATATTTTAGATATTTAATTGTGAAGTCAGGTGATAAAATATTGCATTCAATGAAGCTTGTTTCACTGGGCTCGCCAAACATTGTAGAGTTGTCTCCATTCAACACTCTGCATGAATGAGTGGATTTTCTGGTTGGGTTCTTTAACTTTTTAGCACCACTGTACATGTATATTGATATATCTTGTTAAACGAAAAATTTTCTTTTGGTCCTATGATACTATTTTGATGCTATTTCTCATGGGCCCAAATATGAAAGGAGTGAACGTACAGCCTAAAATATAAAGAGCAATTGCTCAGTTGAATAAGCATTTACTTGCAAATTGAGTTTAAAGAAGCAAATTGGTGTGCTAATTATTTTTCCAAAATTTATCCCCCCAATCAAAATCCTTCAGGAAGAATGCAAAACTGATAACTCTTTGGTTTCATTTTTCGTATGCTCATTCTCAGCAGTCCAATTAAAAACAATTATGGCATTAAGTAAATCCTTGCTCTACCTGGAATCTTGTATAGATTGTGCCAAAACCTCTCATGATTATGTATAAGGTACATGTAGTCTGAGAAAAGATAGATAATCCTTAGTCTCATATAATATGACAACTTTGCCAAAAAGTTTTGTGCAATACATACTTATTATTATTCGCTAGTCTGAATGAGGCATAGGAGGAATCAATTAAATGAATCCTCATTTAGAGCAATGAGGTGATGCGGCCAAATTGATTCTCAGAATGAATTGCACAAATGATACCGAAGATCTTTACAGTTGAAGGCATAGGCTGGTCTCTATCCTTTTGAAACATGTCAAATAGCAGAGAGGATTATTCATGAAGATGAATTACAGTTATCATGGACTTAAACATGAACAGTACTCTGACAGATCTATTGGTGTGGGGGGGGGGGGGGTAGGGTATTAAATGTAATAATGTAGTTTATGCTCTCTCAATTTTAATATGTAGTATCACTATCACAAATGGTTCAATGATGACTGTATTAGAACTCAATAAGATGAGGCTATGTAAGGCATTAGAAAAAGTATAAAGGATCATTCTGTTTAAGACATATGTAGAATTGAAACCCTGAAACAACTCATTTTAAGGAAATATGGAATAAATTCTCATGTTTTACCTTCGTGCATGAGTATTGGGACTATAATATTTTTGTACTTTTTTTATCATTTCATTAACTTATTAAGACTGAGAAATGGATGAGTTGATAGAAACCGCTATACATTCTGCATTATATCTGTTTAAAATATCCTTGTTCAGTGGTCATCGTCATCTAAACAACCAAATTGTCCAGATTTTGAAAATGATATTTCTAGTTTTTCCAATGCAATCATTTTTTGAATTCATTAGATTATTCAAGTAGGAAGGAGGTCTGCTTGCTGATGTGACTGCATGATTGTGTATTAACCTGATGCCTGCCATTCCTCTTATACCATTAATTTACAAACTAGTAAGCATGCCCTTCACTTCAGAATATGACAATTATTCTGTGGCATATTTGTACTGAGGGATGAGTGGTTCGATGTCTTACTGCAAGATATTTATATTTTACCCTTATTGGATGGATGATGATGACATATCTTGCAAGCAGAAGATTTTTGTTTATGATGAATGTTACATGGATAGAGGTGTACAACATAAGAGGGTATATACAGATGAAACATACATTGTTTGAAATGGTTTTGGGTCAATTTGAGAATGTATTTTTGACAATGAATGAATGCTGTATCAAATTACATAATTATCATCAACTCAAACTTGTTATGAAATAGCTCTCTACCTTTTCTTATTATGTACACAGCAAAAACTGTGGTGTTAACCAGTGTACATAGAGGACCACACCAGTTATTTTACACCGATGTTAAATTGGTGATTTTAGTTTTACACCTATAGGTGTTATTACAACACATGGTTGTTTCATTTCATTTTAACACCTCGGGGTGTGGTCCTCTATTAGCACCAATTGGTGTCAGTTTTAACACCACAGTTTTTACAGTGTATATTTAATTTCTCCAGCCAACTTTTTATACCATGTTCATCTTGTGTTATCCACCCTTTTCAAAATAATCAATGTTATCAATTTAATGTAGGTCTCAATTATTACCTAAGAAAACTTTTTTCAAATCATCCCTGTCTATTATTTTTCAAATATTCTTTCAATTCCTACTTCTTTTTGTACACCATTTCTTTTTGTGTGTCCCTTTTTCCTATATATTTCTGTAAGTTTTACTGGTATTTGCATATCCATTTTCAAATTTTACTCCTAATTCTAATTGCTAATATTTGTGGCTGATATTTGTCTCAATGAATACCATTTTTACATCCACTACTATGCTTTTGTAACTTCATAAGTCTGTGTATCTTGAATGAACATTCAGCCATTATGTTATGGTTTTAAGATGAAAGATATTGAGATGCTAATGGCTATAAGATGAATAGACATCAGACAGAGAGATGGTTATGGGGATAAGATGACTGGCTATTATGCAGTCTGGCTTATCGGATGACCATCGAGCCAGGTGTTGAAAGCATGCCGGCATACCGTGGGAATCAATGAACATTAGACATCGCTCTCATACCTCACGCTGCGGTATGCATGAAACTCCATGCATAACTCTTAGGGGTAGGCAGGGAGAATGGGAGGGGAGGAGGCAAGAGCCTGAATTGCATGCTGTCTCAATGAGGAACCATAGCATGATCCAGGAAACAAGAATTAACACATCACTTCAAATTGTCTCATTTATATAGGTACTCATTATGAAGTGCTTCAATACTCTTCGGACACCATTTTCCTGTTGCATATAACTTTTACATAGAAACTTTGCAATTATTGTTAAAACCAAAGTAATGGGATTAGCAGCAAATCAAAATAAAGGTTTCCAATGTAGGTACCATACTGTCAAAGTCACCACAATACATTAAAGCTTTCATGCAACATGCCTTTAAGAGGTTGATGTAATGGGCAGACTTGTCTCAGTGCTGTCTTTTTAAATTGCAAATCAGATGAGGATGAATATGTTGTGAATTTTTCCTACACTCCTACACTAGTGCATATTTATAAAGTTTATCATCATAAAGTGTATTTTTATAAAGTGTATTTTTATAGTGTACATGACGTTGAATTCCAAAGTGCAGTGACGTAAAGGGGGAATAGAGAATTGATGATTATGTATTCATATATGAGATCATGTAACTGACTTCATTGATTCCCAAGGCTATATAACTGTAATGCAGTAATCCTTGTACCAGGCCATAATTTCATTAGCTTAATGATGCTTAAAGAGCATGAAAGGCTGTTGGCATGAGATAAAATCTTACATAGTATACATAGATGAACTTCATCAGATGTGAAGAAACAATCTCTTCATTCATATCACACACCTTCAAGTTTAAGTCTCTGTATTCTCTGCCATCGTCCTTGAGATGTTACGATAATGAAAGATAGAAGATTCAAGGACTCTTGGAAGGCCATATTGTCCCCCCATGACCATTACTGGAGGAGATGACTTCCCCTTCTGGGTCATTCAGTGCTCGCATACCTGCATCAGTGGAGCCGTTTGACTGCGTTGATAACATCGTATAATCTTCCTCATCTTAGTGGGCAAACACTCGTAACCTTATCATCACCGTAGTAACGTCCCATCACTGCAAACATGCTTTCACCTTGACGGCAGGATGGAGGATGGAGGAAAGATCATGGTGAAGAAGGAGGAGGAGGTGGTGGTAGTGAAAGTCCAATCAGAGGTCAATCCTATCTCTGAATAAGCATGTAATCACAGAACTTCATCCAGGCTCTCCCCCTCCTCTCTACGTTCCAAGTCAAATCAAGTTGTCAGTTGGCACATTCGATTTGTCTGATGGTGTTTCATCCCGTCGTGTGGGATAGTGTCCCTTATCTAATCTCAAGGTGTTGGGACACTTGAAGGTGTGCAGTATGTGCATGAGTCTACTTTGCAGATTTATCAGTAAACCTATCTACAAAGAAAGGCAAAATTAAAGTATAGTGCAACCAAAATTGTGTTAACATTCCAAAATGTATCATACGCACCAATGTCTATTTACCTTGTTGTGTATAGAATTGCTGACCCATGTCCAAAGATCAGGGATAATCTAATTCCCTTTGCCATCTTGAAAGTTGGTTTGTGATGTGTGCTCTCCTGAATTCTGTCAGATTTGCATTGCTTGGCTTTGCAGATTACAAGTACAATTGTTCTTACTTGACAGGTACACAAATCTTTAAAATTCAAAAAGCCTTTGCTTAAACTGATGAAAAGCTGCCTACAGGTCACATAGATTCCATTTTTTGTTGTATAAGGCTTCGTGTCTCTGCTTTGAACCATCAAGTGTGCAGACAGCCAAGCAAGATCATATTAACCTATACTTGCTTTAACCACCATTTACATGGAAGGTTCCTGTGTGATGTCAGTTTGTTTCCACGCATGAAACCAAAGAGGGCTGCTTTTATCATTTTGTCCAGAGTCTACTCACCCTCTCGTTAGTTTTCACACATAATTTTATTGTACATCATCATTTATAATTTTATAATTAGTACCAAATACATTTATATGAAATCCTATTGTACTTGTGAAACTTAATTATTTGAATGAAACAGTTTAGCTGCATGTTTCTTCCATTGTTACAGACATCAATATGAAAACACATGAAGTTTTGATTTCATATAACTCTTGAATTAAAGATTTATCGAATCTTGAAATAATAATTTACTTCCTTTAGCCATACATAAGTGCAAAGGGCAGTCACTTTGAATGATAAAACTTGCATTTACCCTAAAAGGCAAATCCAAGGATCTCTTAAGTGCATTTGCAATTCAGTTAGAATAAAAAGAACACTTGACTTCAGATTAACCCAAGTGAAGTGGGCCATTTTTACCTTCATGTGAGAGCTGTAATTTACCCTTGACTCAATCTAGGTTGGTATTTGGTTCATTTTTGCAAAAGGGCTGGAGATTGGGGGTAGATAGATAATGTACCATTGTTTTTCTAGTGAATGGAAAGGTATTAAAGTGAAAGCATTGTGGCAGATGTATATGATGTGGAAAGACAAACACATAATTCATATTGTAGTATGTATAGATAAAAAAACAGGTTTGTGAAGCTATTTTTCTGGTGGGTTGGCACATGAAAAACATGGAAGCATGATTTAGTTTGATTACTTTTGAATTGGTTCTTAACAGAATATAGAAAATATGAGAGATAACCACACCCTGAGAATGTTTCACATCTGATAATTGAATGAAATCAATAAGGGCCTGTGTGGTATATTGTTTTTCATCAAAGATGAGTGTCCTCTGATAAAAAAAATGTTTATGTAATATTACCAAATGGTATGTTCATATCTGCAGTAGATGGTTTATTGATGAATGTCATGAAATACCTTTATTTTATATCCAAGAAAAGGGTATGCTCTATAACAAAAAATGTAATACTACATATGATTTGTTCTATGTTCATATCTGTAGTAGATTGTATATTCAGGACTGCATGAAATATGATTATTCATGTATATGAAATGTGATTTTTATATAAGGACAAGTGCATTTTCTCTCTAAAAAAAGTAAAAGCTATATGATAAAAAGGTGAGAATATTCTGCATGTCCATATCTGCAGTAAATGGTTTATTGATGAATGCCATTAAATGAGTTTAGGAAATGTGTTATACTATACATGATGAATAAACTTTATCTCGTTAGATGGGTATGTATATTGCATTTGAAACATTCCACACACCACTCCCGCTTAAATGTAACATTCTTCTCTGTTTTGTAGTGTGTTTCAATCTTCATTAGATAATAGGTACTTACATGTATAGGTGATAATCACTTCAGATATGAATGGGCCTATAATATATGTTGTTTAATGAATACATGCCAGTCTAGTAGTAATATGTAATTGTCATGATTCATGAAATTATTAGAATGTTGGCATAATCAATTATTTAGCTATGCTATATGACTACTAATCATGCAAATTGAACATCCCATTCAATTGTTGGTTGTAAATGCTTTTTGTACATAAGAAAATTTTAGTAATTTTTTTAGAGCTTCAAATGTTTGATGTTTATAGTACATCTAAATCTACTTTAGATCATCATGTAAAGATGTCAAAGAAAGATTTATAAAGTGCTAAGGATCATTTTAAGATATTTAATGTTTATTCTTAAAATAGCTCTCAGTTGCAATGATTCTGAGCTGTATGTATGATAACTTTTTATCTTCATTAGATAACATACTGAATAACTGTCATATATTTCCATGCTGTTTTCTCTTAGAGCTATAATATGGAGCATATTGTGTATTACATATACCTCCGGCAACTTTATTTTTAATGACTATAGTCTTCTAATTTGTTTTTTTTCATGAGAAGACTGTTCATGGGAGGACTAATAATGCATTTCAACTTCTTAATAAATACAAAGTCTGGCTTCATGAAAAATGTCAATCCATTTCAGGTTGTAAATTTGCTTAAAGTATTTACATATTTCTGAAGTTACTGTGGAATTAGTAATTCATAGTAACTTCAGAAAAATGAAAGGGATACGAACAATAGGAAGTCAAGATATTGTGTGGGGTAATAACTCAGAGGTTAGTGCAAGTTGATACACTTTCAAACAAAACATCACATCCTCAGTACAATTTGTGTCATTTTTATTTCATTGTAATACTTTGCTGTAGAATTAGTGAAAAAGATGCCATAGTTTGCAACGTAATTTGGTGCTGTGTTTTGTGGGTAATTAGGCCTACTTTTATTATTTTTTACATGGTTAAATCCCTTTGAAGCAGCTACATGCATTAGCTTGAAGAAATCTTTGTACATATTGACACATTCTATACCTACCCATTGGCCTTTCCATCAGTGTGGAATCGGATATTATTGACACTGAGATATCTTGACAAGAGGTTTAATTCAGCAGTATCAGTGTGCAGTGATAATCAAACTTGTCAGTATAGCTACAACACTCAGTTCATTCACATACATGTAGCAACCTCAAATCTATATTGTGCATTAATATTCATGAATATTAGAGGGGAAAATGAACTGTAGGTAAAACACATTCAACAGCTATTGATGAAAATGAGCATTGACAATAAATCAGTCTCTGAATTCTTCACTTAAAATTTCATATTGCAGAAAGATGAGATAAAAATATATTAGATGATCAATACACATTTGTGAGAAAAAAATACTTTTGGAATACAAACACATTTTCTTCATTACATGGTGTTTTTATTCAGTGACTGCTGTCATTAGTAATGATATATCATTGACATTTGAGAGAGCCAGACATTGGCACAAATCATTCATTTTACCACACCAGTCAGAAACACATGTGATCAAACTGATATAAACTTGCACTTTTTTGTATTTTGAATAAATAAATTTGTACTAGTGAAATTTCATGAGGATATAATATACTCATTTACATTTTCATGATGAATAAAAACCTCTTTGAAAAAAAGAAACCGTTTAGAATATCTTTTAGCTGGGAGGGGTGTTCAACCCATAATATAAATAGATGAAAAATAAATATACTTTTGTTCTACCCAAAAATATCTAATCGGTTTGGTGGTGCATGATCGTTAAAAAAAGATGATTGGAATAGAAAGGAATCTGACGTTGTTTGAAATCATCAATCTTGGTTGAGTTACTAATCAGTAAAGCTAGGACACCCACTCCTCCTAAAGTCACATGATCTTTGTGTGCTGTTGATTAAGTTCAGCTCACTCTGACCGATCGAAAAGAAACACCAGGCTTGTGAAAGGAGAGTGGGATGGCTGACTGATCAAGGGGACTGGCTTGCTAATTGATGAGTTTATTAATGGATGTCAACTGTAGAATGGATAGTTTCTGAATCTATATGACAATAGCTGATATGATAGGAGGTGTGGAAATGATAGCAGTATTTGGAGGAACCATGAGTAGGATAGTTTTATTTTGATTGTTTCTAAGTCTTCCACTGAATCATAGTGCACTTACTATAACGCATGAAATTGATGTATAAAGCAGTAAAATATAAATACACTTATTAAGTAAGGTATTTTCCCCCAGAGACAACCCTAGATTGAATTACCTACATAGTAAATCTTCAACCACAATTGATCCCATTCCTCAGTGATGAATAAACACCACTAGTTGCTTCTCGATATTAGTTGGGCAAAACCAATGGTCATTTTGCTTATATTTTTTTTTTTTTTCTTTCACCCTTAACAGGTGCATTTATTTTCCAACAAAAATCTCACATTCGGTTACAAAGCCATATAACATTCTACAAATACAGTTTCAACGTTTCAGGCAAATTGTACATTTTTCGTTTTCCCTTTTTCACAAGAGCATTATTGTTATCAATTCGTATTTTTAGTTCCTTCAAAAAAATAAACCACAATCTTTTCTTCCTTTGATCTGTTCCCTTTTCGTTCCTCAGAATCAACATTTTGTATATGCTCCAGAAAGCAATAGACATGATATCATCAATACTTTTTTCTTGATAATTTTTCAACAAAGTATTAATGTCAAAGCAAAGTTCTACGTTATAAACATTCTTAACCATCATAAACAGATTATCGAAAAAAGGAATGTTCATTTTGCATTTCAACAAAACATGAAGTAAGTCTTCTGTGCAATTACAAGCTTCACACTTGTCAGAATTGCTAAGCTGCCATAAAAACAACATCCTTCTAGTAGGGATCAAGTTATACAGAATTTTGAAATTAAACTGTTTCAATTTGTTTTCTTTTGTATTTTCTAGATTTCTTTGAAAGATATTTTTCCAATTTATGTAATCATCAGTTAAGTTTGTCCAGTATGATGGACCAACACTACTTCTTTCATATGTTAATAGGATATGATAAAACAATTTACTGGAACAAAACTTCATTTCTTTTTCTTTTTGACGCACTGGTATTTTTGGAATTTCTAACAAACTAGTTTCCTTTATATTATTCATCCAAACTTTCGGTACTGCCTTTTGTAATTTGGAATAATCAAATAGGACTCTCGCCTATTTTGCTTATATTTAATTAATGTCTAAGTAGCTTGTCAATAGATTAAAAGGTGAGTGTGCACTATTATCAGAAGTGACAATAAGTGTAAGATAGAACTCCACCTGGGTAATATTTTTTTTCAAAGAAATAAAACAAGGTCAAGAAAATGAGAAGTAAATGGTATTTCTGTCTTCAGATATATTTTATTTGTTACTTTGAACAAGGGAAGGAGACATTTAGCATTTTAATATTTAGCCTACTTTCTGGAAAAAGAGGAAAACAAAACGGTGAAAAAGATGTTCCCGCCCACCACATATAAACAGATTTTATTCAGTATGTTCTTTAAGCGCATCAGCACATATTGTGCAGTAAGTCATACATGTCCCTTCACATATTTTGCATGTTGAGTAAAAACCATTGCCAGTACAAATAGCAAAAGTCAACCATGTATTTTCTGCTAGACTGAGCATGTTATGAACCAGCTTCTAAAAATGTAAATTTTTGTGTTGACTTGCTGATTTTTTTCTTCACCTCTGTGTTGGCATTAAATCACAAGAGAGATGACAGACTTCTGATGTGTGAAATTTTCCTGGAGACCTGTTCTGTAGTTTGCACTTAATTACCATCCCTGACCTCAAGATGTATTTTGTTCATCCCAAGAGAAATATTGGAAATTTGCTTTCTGAAACCTGTCATTCCTTTACGCTTTTATCTGTCACTAGTCCTCTATTAATATCATTTTGAAAAGAGAGCTCTTAATTTCTTACTTCCATTATTACATTTGTATTGTACATCTTGTTCCTATGTTTTTTATTTTAGAGTAACTGATTTAAGGTTCTTTAAGGCAAGTATTTACAGGGTTGAATAGGGATGTGAAATAATATTTGCCAGTGTACTTGATGTCTTATTTCCAATCCAGCTCTTAATCTGATGAGTTCTCTTAAATTTAAGAATGTAACCATAATGATATAATGTCTGCCCGAATCTAACATTATGTGATGAGAAATTAAGTTGATTACAGTAGAAAAAGCTGCAGATTTTTCTATTGCAATTTGTGAGCTCAAATCCCACTGTTTTTACATATTTTCTCAATAAAAAAGAATAGGCGGTCACTTGGAACATAATACATTGGTTGAAGTTGTGAATTTAGATAGTTTCCTTACCTTTCGTTTCAATGCAAAATCATTTCCATTTGACCTTTATAATATCTAGTGTATACACCCAAGTTTAATGGCTTTTAAATAAATAATGTTGCAGTGTATGACTCATTTACCCCTTCACCATTACTTCAATAAATTATAATTTCAATTTATGATGTGAGCTAATTGATACTGTATGCAAAACTTAACAACTTTTACGTATATGCGATAGCTATGTAATCTTTTTTTGTACGAGGTGGAGAATGAAACAAATTCTGTGAGCAAATGCACTTCTTAACCTAAACATGGATATTACATGAATGTTATTTCAATGTCAGTTGCTTTCCAATAGCATTGCTGGAAGTCAATATGAGTATAAGGATTAGTGAAATTTCATTGTGTGCTTCTGACTCTTGAGGTGAACACAAACAGGCTGTTCTTCACACATTTTATCAAAGATGTTTTTTATTCTGAGTAAATAACTAGCTTGGCAGTTACTTTGATTTCAGATGACCCTAATTGCCCACACGATCATCGCTTCAATCCTGTCCAAGATTGCAGAAGGGATCATTAAGTGGGAAAGGAAGATGATTCTCCCGCATAATGGTAATCTCCTGAGGATTCTAAGGGAACGTATGCTATATAATCTTGCAAAGAAAACCAGTTTTGATAGAGAATTAGTGGGCTGACCTTATTCTGCTCCTGGCCGAAAAGAGAGTTTTTTGTTACCGTGGATGTAGGACATGGAGCGGAGAGTCCCTTTGGACAATCTCCAAAGAGAGTTGCAGAAAGGGATGTGTGGTGAATAAGAAACACTGCTTTCAAGTTGTCCCACTTTTTTTCCATGTTGAACATGTAGACTTACCATCCTCATTGCTTGTCATGTAAAGGACATAGTGGTTTTAGATATGGAGAAAGCTTTAGTTACAATTTTGAAAACCTTCCCCTATAGTTTATCAGTAGGTGTGGCAGTGAAGATTGAGGTCCCTTTGTTCTCCTCCTACCCCTTGGTCATATTATAGTTTAGCTAGACCAATAATATCCTGTATCTTTAGATATTTTCAAACATAAATGATTTGACTTAAATTTGAAGAATGCAAGCATCTGCCATTGTGTAAACTCTTTGGCTGTTAAACCCAAGACATGCTTGGTATTGTAGCATTTCACAATATTAATATCATTCAATTGTTTTATGTGCTGCTGCATATGAAAAAGGAATTCAGCTTGAATCAACCCACCAGTATCATTTTTATAATCAGAACTAAATGTTACATGCGAAATTTTGTGAGTGGAAACCTTATGATTGCAGACATGAATAAACTACCATAACAAGCACAAACAACAGCTTTTACCTATCCCTCCTTACTTTGGTCCAAGCTCCTTTTCTCTATACAATGCCACCAACCCCCATCCTTGCCAGACCCTATATCCCTGCTACAATATATCACATACGATATTAAATGACAGCACGCGGCACACATTAAGCAGTAGGTGTGATCCATCACCCTTTAGATTCAGGATGTCAGATCACCTGCTGACTCTCCCACCGTCATTGAGGAGCACCGGAAAAGCCCCAAAGATGCACTCTCTTCTCCCCCACCTGACCTTGTGTGCTCTGACACTTGTAATAGGAACTCTTTCATCTACTAAATACATGCAGGAAAGGAGAAGAAAAAGGGCTTTAATTATATTTCCCGATTTGTGTGTTTGAAATATAGTTGTCCCAAAGTGCACATGATTTCCAGAGAAGGCACTCAATTAATGCATTGCGTCAAGGGAACGTGTTCAGTGATATTTCTTTTTTTTTTAAATATGGCCTTGTGGATATGAAAGCTTTCAGGAAAAGATCCATCTCTTTTATAGATGTTTTTACGAGAACCAGATGAATTATTAAGCTGAGGAGAAATAAGGCATATTTTTTAATGTCATCAATTTTATGATGTTTTGAGCTGGTAATAAAAGTAAGAAGTTGAATATAATTATATTTTGTATGATTTATACTCATTAAATTATGGTGTGTCTTTCTGTTCGCATGGCAAATATCCAACTTTCAGAGAGATGATCAAATGAGTTATATATATAAAAAGGATATGTGAACTTCTGGCAGTTGGAACATCATCAATGCCATTTTTTAAAAGAGTAATTTGAGTATATATCCAACTAGAAATCCAAAGAATCTTTCACTTTCTCAGTGAAAACGGAAATCTGTCTATCAGAATCATAATTTTCATCAAATTGGTTGAAAAGTATTTTGGTAGTGACGTGACAGTCGATGTAGGTGTACATGCATGCATGATTCACACCTTACATAGTTTAGATCATAAATACATATCAAGCTTTGGGTTTGACTGTGAAAGGCTAACAGCTTTTCAATTTCACAGGAATTCAGAGCATGAAAAGAGAAAAATCATGAGCCTACCAATCGATCCAAAAGAAAAACAGATGTTTGTATCCCCTATCTTGGAGAGCGAGCTGCATTTAATGAAACACCATGGAATCAATGATACTGATATAACCATTGTTTTGAGGTATCAGTATTTGCATTTGACACCCTTCTGCTTTTGTCATGTAGTTGATGAAATCGGCTTGGCATCGGGTTTGTCACCAGCTTACTGGTGTTAACAGACTGATTATCACAGCTTCACCAGATGTCTTTCTCACCCATTAACCAGTAGGATGAAGCATCTCTCCTATACATGATTGGAAGAAACTTCATCTAAAACTCACTCTAGGCCTTTGTACTTTATATCCGTTCTTCCTTTGGCATGATATTTCTTGTCGCGTTGTTGATGTCTCAATTGCACCCATCTCTACTGCTTTGCACTCCTGTGGTTATTTGTCAGTTTCTTGCTCTCTTTCTCCCTCTTTAATCTTGTTCTTTCCCTCCCATCTTCAGATATGACTTTCTCTGCCTCCCACTGCTCTCTATCACTCACACCTCAGGCTTTTCTATTTTCTCTCCTCTTTTCTTATTCTTATTTCTGATTTCTCCTTACCCCCTTTCCTTTTTTCTGTGTTCTGGAGGATATCTTATCAGGTTACATCACTTTTCCAAGTATATTCCCTTAATTCATGTTTTTAATAGATCGTTGTATCACTTCTTCCACTCGTCATGACCCTTTCTCATATATCTTTTTTGTTTAACCTGTTTGCTACTGACTTGTCCTTTTTCCTCTTATCAATTCTGATCAGTAAGGAGTAAAAAAACATTATTAATTAAGTTTCTCTTTTTATTTTTGTATCAATGAATAAAGTTCAATTTCCTAACACTATTTTCATTTTTATGTAATCATGGGATAAAAACAAAACAAAATAATAACAATGTGGGGATTCAGGAGCTCTTTATGATTAACAACAATAGCAAAAAAAAAAAGCCTTCAGAATCCAACGATATCAATAGTCTCAAATATCATGCTATCATAAGCATGATTTTTAGGATTCATTATTGTTTTAATATTGAAATATAATTATAACAGATTACTTTTAAACTTCAATTGCTTACACTGCTTCTCAGTTTGATACTGAAACACAAATATTTATTTCTAAATTTCTTTTTGCTTCCACTTTTCACCTCGCAATTATGTCTTACCAAAACACTGATTATAAGAAAATAAATAATTCTTACTACTTTTACTGTTTTTTGTAACAAGAATCTTCATACAAGCAAGAAACAAGGTAGCTCAACTATGATCTTTAATTACTTTCTCTGCTAAATTTTTGATTACGAGAATTAAGTTATATCCAAGCACAATACTTTCCTACATCCTGTTGACCCTAACAAGAAATGAGATGAATATTGATACTCTTGGGTTAGTGCAAATTGCACATTATTTTTATCTTTACAGATTACACTAATCAGCTTAGACTTTTATGGTAGCAAAGAATAGCCCCCCTCCTAAGTATGTAGAACAGCAAGATCTTTGACCTTCTTTACTTTAAAATGAATAAAGGATCAGGAAATAAAAAAGTAAATAAGACAGCAGCTTTGGGGTAAGAGGATCAAACCATTGAAAGTGTGCAAGAAAGGTCTTGTATTTGAGCTTTTAAGGCTTGGGAAAGTGAACAGACTGACATAAAACCATGATGCATACAAGCTTCTCTATATTCTCTGTAACTTAGTCATACTATTAATAACAGTTATGCTGTCTTGAGATAAATGATGTTTATCCTGAGTGTCACAAGTTTTGAAGTCTAAATGATGGTGATACAATTATGTAAACATTATTGAAATTATTTTGAATTCAGTTTAAAACTGTAAAAGAGGGGTTAAATGCTGTTGCCAGTTTGCTTTACATGTAAACTACCATCCATGCAAATAAATGAAGTTTAAAATTTAATATCTTGAGCTGGATGTAAAAACAAAATTGGGATGAAAAGAGTAGCATGAACAATCTTTCATGGTCATTTCAATTCATTCTTGGTTACATGATATGCATATTTCATTTTTGTACTTTTGATAAGGTAAATAAAAACTTTAGGTTTAAAATTTGGACTGGAGGAACAATAACTTGAAATTTGAATGATTGATTGTGCAAGACGGGTCGATGGAAGCGTCATAAGTTGACAGTACCTGTTTGATGTTTATTCTCAAGGACCAAACAGATCTATATAAGCTCAATCTACACATTGTTCTAAAACTTTGTACATCACAACCGTTATTGATTTGTCCTTTTGTGGATTGTGTGTGCCCATCATGAGACAATGTATGAATCATTGCAATAGGCAAGAATTAAAAGTATGTTTTTGAGATGTAATTGGTCTGAGTTCCTCGCTGAATCTTGCAAGCGGGGAAACTGCGTATGTGGATTAATAAGAGTTCGATCTATGCAAGTACGACTGGTCAGTCAACCATGGTATTGATTAGTTTATATCTTATCAACTGTAGGCCCCCACTGGTCCTCTTTGGTTGCTATTGTTCCCTTTTGTCTCCAAGTTTGACCAAACGTCTCTAAGTTATTGAATTTTCCCCTTTGTGAAGCTGAGAAGCCTTTCTACTTCGGATTAAGGTTGCAATACAAAACTCGTGTCATTAAAAATGAAGTGTGTAGCTAACTAGTTTCAAGTGCTTGTATGCTGAAGTTATACTTGTTGCTATTGAGAATTGTCTTGAACAGTTACCCATAATTCCATGGGAAGTGCAGAGTTACTTCAGAAAAATGATGAATGAAAGCAAACCATATTTCATTTTGAAAATTGAATGTATCTTTCAGAAATTTATAGATTATGATAGTTATAAAGAATGTGAAAATCAGGGGAAACAAAAGATAAGAAGTGAGGGATAGATTAAGATGGGAAAGGAAAGAGAAAGGAGGAAGAGTGTATGTGTATATGAAGTGTGAAGAGTGGAATTTGGAAGAGAAAATAAGTGGATATTATGAAAGAAAAATGGCAGAAAGGGAAAAGGAAGACATGTAAGCAGAGGTAAAAAGAAGAGGAAATGGGAGGGATTTGCAAAGAAATAGTTCAAATACAGCATCAGAAGGCATAAACACAGCTGAAGCAACTTTGTGTTTGGCAAGACCAATCATCAGACCCTGACCAGCTCAAAGATTCAATTCATCCCATTGAAAGAAGAAAAACACTGCTGAAGCTGACAATTTACTAAACTCATGGGAAAAAATTCCCTGAAATAATCAGAGGAAATAATATAAAGGTACATTTGCACACTTCCTGTAGGAAACTTGGCCTAACCTATGCACATTGTAGGTCCCACTCCCTAAATTATTCCTTTTACCCTGGGGGAGAAACCTACATATAAAATCTGATTCATGGTTTGTTGGTTAACGATAAGCCAGAGTTAAACGCCGCTCCTCCATCTTTGGCCAACCTTTCATGCCTCATTTGAATTGAACTGGTGTGATGTGGAGTACTGTTGTGTCAGTTGGTGGGGTCAAACCAGGGGGAGAGTTGAGGTATTCACTCTCTACATATCTACTTTAGATAGTATACACAATGTAGAGAGGTTTGGGGAGTTTGAGGTTCAAAGTGTCATTTATTATGGAGAAGGAATTCAAGCAGAAGAAAACCAAAAGAATAGATGTTAAGTACAAAACTTTACTTTGGGGTTTTAAGATGAAAATCATATCCAAGAAGAGATGAATGGTTACTGGAATAATATCAGAATACTCTTGCATGTGTTTATGAAAACTGGTTTTAAGAACCAATTATGTGAAAGATTATGCTTGGAGAAAACTAACAAATGAATTGATTGTAAGGGAATTAATTGATTTTGAATTTGTTCAGCCTGCTAACAAAGTGTATTGATTAAGATAAGGATATTCTGCATTTTTAAGACTTTCATTCTATGTTTTGGGTGTTTTTTCTTTCTATTCAACCTACCAGTTCTCCCTGAAAACAATACCTCCAAGAGTCATTTCCCTATAGCTAAAAAGAGTGATGAGGGGCACGCATCTTCCATTAATGGAACAAAAACCATCCAGATGATTTCCAGCTGTTGTCATGGCAATGGGGAAGTCAAAAAAATAACCAAGGGCTTTGTTTCCCTTCTAGCCAATTTCATTTTGTAGCCTGCTATCTCTAATTCCCCTTCGGATTTAAGGTTTGAGGATGGTTTGGAGAGTATTGGAGTAAGTAGGTTGATGGCATGGTGCGATTTATCACGATTATGATCAATAGACTTTATACTACTAGTATTCATTGTTATATGAGAGATGTTAACAGTAATAGGTTTGTATCAGGTGACAAGAGGTATCTCTAATACTTAAATCAATGTGATCTCATGTTAATTTTAGATAATACAATTTAGTTTCTTTTGATCAATTTATTGTCATTCAGTAAGATGCGTGATTTAATGTAATGTTAAGGCTATGTTGGAATGAAATGTTTCATGATATCAGTGACCGAAGTTCATCTTCATCTATTGCAAAAAAAATTTACAGAATGAAATGTCCAGAATGGCATTGAAAATTATTGAATATCACTAGCTTATTTTCCATCTCTTGGTTTCTTTAAACTCCTAGTAATTAATTATCAACAGTGATTTAAAATGCCTCTAAAAATAGTTTTGGTTTGAAATGAGCCATATTTTTTTAAGTTCAAAATTAAACTCCAATCTTAGAGTTTTTATGATAAAATAGAAATCTGGAATGCTTCCATGACTCCCATATCCATGGAAATTGCACCTTGTCAATCTTCCGCTACGTGACTAGTACACGAGACCCCTAAGTAGCATGAAAGCAGTAAAATTAAATATTTAGGAAAATCCTTCAAGATGGTGGATATCCTGGCACCGATAGCCACAGATGAGAATACAAGAGAATAGGGTAGGTTCACCGGAGAGTACCTTGCTAGATGTATTATTCATGGTACCTCTTCTAATGCATGATTGTCATTTGATGATGGCACACATTTCTTCTCTTAAAGCTTGGTAAAGGACAGTTTATTCAGTGGTTGGTCACTGTCTTACTTTTAGCCTGACTTCCAGGCTAAGTTTATTTCCCACTCTATTTTTCTCCATTGTGATTTATTCAAAATATTTTCTAAAAATTTGCTCAATTTATTCATGTTGTTAGTCTGACTGCTGTTGGAGATTGCTATATCTTTAATATCTTTTAAGATGACATTAAACAGGCTGCATAGTCTTGTTTGATTTGGTCAATATGTTCCCAGTTGTTCTGTGTTTGTAGTGGCCATTTTCAAGGCATTGACCACATTTCGCATATATGAATACACATGCAGTGGTCCACTAGTGAAAACCTATTCCTTATAGAAAAGAATATGGGTACAAAGTAGATTGTCCTCTTCTGTAGATGCTATGATGTCTCTTTCCTTTTTTTAGCTTTTACTTTTTTTCTTTTGATTGATATCTAGAACTTACATGTATTTGAAAATGATAATGATTATGAATTATTTGTTTTAATATCAAATGTAGCTATTCAGTTAGTAGTCAGCTTTGTAATATATTGAAAACCCCCTAGTCATGTTAGTTAAGCCTGTATAAGTCTAGTTTAATTTTAAACCACAGATCCTATGTTTATTAAATTTACAGAAGATTAATTGTTATTAAACAGGCTGCATAGTCTTGTTTGATTTGGTCAATATGTTCCCAGTTATTCTGTGTTTTTAGTGGTCATTTTCAAACCCCTAGTCATGTTAGTTTAGCCTGTATAAGTCTAGTTTAATTTTAAACTATGGATCCTATATTTTTAATTAATGTATTATTATTATATCATTTCATTGTTATTGTTATTATGCAAATGCATAGTGATATGTATTTTCAATAACCCCTATAAAATCAACTTTGGATTAAGAAAGTTTAATACAAGTGCCTGTTTCAATGTGACTATAAATTTCAGTGTTATCAGTTGATGCAATTGAAAATGATTATACAATAAATCATAACTTTATGAAACTATACTTTCAGAATCTAATAAGCGTAAACATACAGTGTAAACAAAGTGTTGACAATTTTGCTACAGTATAGTGAAACTACATATTTATTCCATGATATAAAGTTGATATTGAAATTGGGGGCCATGAAGTGCTAATGTATTGCAAAATATATTGAAATACATTGATGATCAACAGTGAATAGGGTTGTTTGAATTATAGGTCATTTGACCTTCTTTTATTACTCAAAAGTGTCAAGTATGCCTTAGAGGTCATATTTGCAAGTTGTCTAGTGGCATAGTGACGTTTGTCTAGATATCAATATAGGTCATCACATGTATTGTAACTTCTTACTTTCTCTATGTTAGACTTTTCTTTCTGTTTCTAGCTTCCCTCCAAGAATATATCATTTGTTCATTTGTGACTATTTCATGACTGACAATCACATCAGCCTATAATTTCTTTGGAACAAATTTGCCAAGATGATACATAAGCAGCTTTGGAGATATATCTTGATTATGTATTCAAAATTGTAGTAAGAAGAGCATTCGCTCACACAGTTTTGCAGACAAAATTTGCAATGTTGTATCTCGTGGGGGTGGGGCCTTATGAATAATTCATAAGTCTGCTGCCTGAAAGGGTCAGGTGAATAATTGATGTGGTCAGTGAATGGCAAGGGGGGACCAAAGGAAAGCGTAGTCATCCGCACGAACCCCTTTCAAAGAGGTTCTCAGCAATTTTAGGTGAAAATCAATTTTTGTGTGTCTATGTTCTGCCTTTGTAGTATACTCTCTGTGATTGTTAGGTATGGCCCTGTGAACATAGCAGGTGGATTCAGGAGACTGCATGGTCTATACAATCACATAAGAAATCCTTTTCTCTTTTTGGTTTGTATTGATGAATGTGGTTTTCTGTTCATGAAGCTATCAACATCCTTGTTCAAATTACCTTGATCAGGTAGAGTTCATCAGCGGTTATTTGAGCTTATCAAGTTCACTCCTCAGCAATGCTAATGGCTGTTAGAGTAAATGATTAGGTATTGTCTGCAATATTGACTGGGGTCACAAAATAATACATTAAGTGATTCTGTGTAGGAACCTGTCCATTCATATGACCATTAACTGTTTTGAAATGTTTGCAGATAAGTCAGAAGGAAAGGCCAGAGTTATGGATGTTAATATTGTTTCCAGTGAAATTCCTTGCTTGGTCTTAAATTGTAATGAAGTTGTTACTTGAGTGACTTTGTCGAAAGAATGGTTAATGGGGAAAATATTGGGCCTACATCATTATCACAAATGACAAATTGTATCTAAAAGGAAATTGTAAGTTCAATTTGACAGAGTCCATCTTCTGCTAGATTACTTTCAAATCTATACACATTTCTTAAAGTATGGCAATATATGACAGATTGCATTGATGATTGTGGTAATTCTAATTCTACATTTTTAAAATAATTTTCAATTTTTGTAGTACATGCAAATAAAAAAAATATGTAAACATATGAATGCATATCTAATAACATTTGTTACATTCATATAGATGTATACAAGAAAAAATATCCAGAGTTTATCAGAGAACATTGTGCAATGCTCTTCATACAACCGCTGTATTTGTATGAAAAACATTTCATCAACTTCTCATTTTCATAAAGATCATTTGGGCTATCTGAAGGTGTGAATTATAGAAAAAGCACAACCTCTAAAAACAAGCATTTCCAAAATAACATCCCATAAAATCAATCTTTCAAAATGTCATGCCTTGCGATGTTTACCTTAAGTGTCTGGTATGACACTATTTTGATGCATTATTCAAAGGCAAGCGGTATAAGGCAGCATGCGGTGCGGGGAAGCTACAAGCCTTCCTTTCTCCCAGGAGATGGATGGATGATACTCCATTGCTATGGATACATATTTGCATTTAAGCAAAGAGATGGGGAGAAAAAGAGGATAATTTGTATGCATATAGATTACATGTGGTCAAAATTGTTTATTTTTTATATTGAAGTCTCATATCATATATTACTTTTCCATAATTTGATGCCTTGGTTAAAAAATGTATTATATTGTTGCTGCTGATAAAGATGATGACTATTACTCCTATTTTAATCCATATGGTCTATTTGCAAATGGAACATAAAAGTATTTTCTTTGAATCAATGATAAGGAAGTAATATTACATGTTTATATTGAGGGAATGTATAATTAAACAACATTGTCTGATTTAAAAAAAAATCATGAAAGGTATATATGTACAGCAATACAGCTTGTATACATAGTACATACTCAACTGATCCACATCTTGGCAAAGGATAGATGAAAAAAACCTAAATAATTAATTTTATTTGAAGGTCCAGTGTTGCTGTACACCAGCAGGTGTCAGATTGTTATGGAAACTCGTCTTAATTACCAGTTAATGATAAGATACTTCACAATGAGTATCGCCTCCAATGCAGCCTTTTACATTTATTATTGATATCTCGAGTTACTGGTCTGTGCATTTTGATTCAGCATGGCTTATAGAAAGCAGACAGATATCTTGGAAGATATAGGAGTGATGATGGGGTTTATTGATTACAACAACTACCAGATCAGATGTAACTTATGTTATTTGCCAACATCATGTATCATTCATGACACCCCACAAATAGATTTACATGGTTAAGGAATATGAAGACGTTTCCCATTCTCTTCTTCGTCTTGTCTACAAAAGAGTGGATAGATCGGTGCTCCTTGGGTAAATCTATTTTCCATATATCGACTGGGTAATTTGAATACCTCTAGGCTTTTATGTTGGCAAAGAAATCAATATTATGGAACAGGGGTGGAGAGGGTGTAGTATATATTTTTGAAGGGAGATGAATCAATCCTGAATGAATGGTGCTTTCAAAGGAGTCCTATATAGCCAAGCCTAAATTAAACTTTATCACAAGATGATGTTTTTGAGAGGCAAGAGTGGGTTAGTGCTTTGATGAATTCCCTTCTGAATTTTAAGCAACTGATAAAGGGTCTTAATTGAGTTAGAAGCAGTATATGTATATAATTTTTGTTATACATACATGTATGAAGGAATATTTTGTTTAGAGATGAGAAAGAGAGTGACAGAGGGAAGGGAGGGGGCATAAATAGTTTCAAATTAATTATATTTAAATAATATGCAGCATTCTCAATAGGGAGAGATATGTCTTTTCCTTTTTTTATATCTGTTATTTATTCTTCAAATATTCATCAAGTTTACATTCATCTTACTTCATTAGGCATCTGTCATGCATTATACCAAGGGTACTATAAAAACAAATCAATAATGATTATCATATCTTACATAAATTACCGAAATCAAATTAACAAAAGTAAAACTTATTAATATCACAAATCTATGTTGTCACATTTGATCTTATTAAAGAACCAAGTCATCCACTACAAGAAACGTGACTCAACATTAATGCTCAAAAAGAAATGAAAGCGAAGATTGTAAGACATGTCATATTACATTCAAGTAGCAAACTGATTTTAGTGTTTGACACAGAAGGATCAAATGAACTTGATATTGTGAAGATAAAATATTTGAAGCTGGAGTAGTATAGTGCTCTGTTTATCACCATTTTGGATCAGATATCAAAACTAGAATTATATCTAAACAGAAAGAGAGACAGAGAGAATCATACAGCATATTATAAATCCTATAAAAAGAAGAAATTTAGTAGATCTGCATTGTGTTCGTGTGTAATGCAATTTTCATGGGTTTGATGAGTGCAAATCAATTACCTTTATCTCATAAAGATTGTATGCTGAACCTGTATTGGTCAATATGTACTTTAAAAAAGGGCTTTCAAGTTCTCTTTGAAATTAGTCCCTCTCTTGATAAATTCCTGCTTTTTATTACAAGATGAATTCAAAAAAATGTTTGATAACATTTAGCCTTAATTAATGCAAATCATTTTAATATTTCAGCTGGTATTAAATTAATGGAATGACCACAGAAGATATAAAATGAGCTTTGCAAAAATACACTGCATTAATTTATATATGTTTTACTCTTGTTTCAACTGCTACAAAACATTTCTTTATTCACTACACAAAATGAAAAGATATCACTGTACTTATTTAAACATGGTCATTGCCATTCAGCCATACAGCAGTAATACAATATCTGTATGCATGGACGCTTGCTTGGTCCACGAGAAAGGAAAAAAGATCAACTCAAAGTGCCCTATATCATTTGATGTAGAAAATGTAATGAAATTGGAAGTGTATATGTGGAATTATATACACTCGAGGGAGAATTGAGAAATCAAATTAGTGGAAGTGTGATTTCTTTACAAATTAATAATTCAATACTCTGGGATAGTCATCTACAGATGATAAAAACAGATAGAACACAATTTTTTTAGGGGGGGGGGTAGGGGGGAGTTGAAATAGCTTTGATCCTTTTGATTTTTTCTTTATCCACACAAGGCAAGAAAATCAACAGCCTTTGCTAATGTCTTGTGATTGTCTTTGTTTTTTATACTCCTAAGAAATGATATATTAAAAATAATATTTAGAAAGGTATATTCTTATTGTCCCCTTCTTTATATTTTATTACATTCCCTCCTCTTCTCCACAAGCTATTAACAAAATAATTATTTATCCTTACTCTTTTTATTAAATTAAGCAGCATCTCCCCTGCATGTCTCTCCATTTGTTTTGTTTTTAAAATTTTCATTTTCTGTCTTCTGTTCTCACCCCTTTTTGACCTTCAAATTGTTATTCCCAAGTCAGGAATTTTAGATCCTATTGCCTGGTTAACATCATTATTATGAATATTATAGTGGACTGTGCTGTTTATATTTCTTATGTATTTGTCGATATTTCAACGTTTTATCCTAAGTGCCGTATAAATTTTTTTGGGGGGTCATATTTGTAAAATTTGACTTTTTTATTTTATGTTGCAGGTGCGAACCCTATTTGTTAGCGGCCTACCTATGGATGCCAAGCCTAGGGAACTCTACCTCTTGTTTCGAGCCTATCAGGTAATTATATATGCTCTAATTCATTCTAAAGCTTACTGCATATATGTTCAATTCTAATCGACTTGTTATCCAGATTGGACACCATATATATTTGGGAGGGGGGGGGGGCTGAACCATTTTTTCCTCTATGTTATTTATGTTGTTTATTTGACATATTTATTTGACATATACCTTGTCTTGAAAGGAACCACCCTTATTTCATAAGAAAAACAATATGTTACATTACATTTTTCACTTACAAGCTAAGGAATTAATATCTTCCTTAGATTTCATGTAGAGAGGTATGAAAAAAAACATTAAATATATGACCATGCACTTCATGCATCTTTTAAGGCTACCAAATTGAAAGAGGGAAAGCAGCAACTTTAGACAGGTGGCCCTAATAGACAGGTTCTTTTACAACATATATTCCTTGTAAATGGGAGACAATTTTGGTATCCATTAAAGTTTTGATTATAGACTGGTGGCTGCTGGGACAGGTTGACTGTAAACATATTTGTTTAAAATACAGTTTCCTGGTATGTAGCAACAATATTTGATCAGATATTTTGCAAGTGATTAAAAAACATGCTATTTATCATGTTGCTTGACTATAAGATTTATATGACATACAACATTGTTACTAGCACCACCACTCTACTACTACTGCTCTTAATTCTACTACTACTACTACTACTACTACTACTACTACTACTACTACTACTACTACTACTACTACTACTACTACTACTACTACTACTACTACTACTACTACTACTACTACTACTACTACTACTACTATTTCTACTACTACAACTGTACTTCTGCAAATTTTATTACCACAAATACTTTTAATTCTGATATTACATTTAAAATCCCCCAAAATATGTATAAAGCAAGCAGTAGGCCTACATATTTTAACACCTGTGGTAACTGCATAAATCAGAAACCAATCCTTTATAAGCAAGTTATGTCATTTCCTCATTAAGACACTACCGAATACAGAATAGGGGCGCTTTTTGGAATGTTCCCTCCTTTTCTCGTCACTCTGGAAAATTTCTCAGACATTTGGAAGCATATGTATGCAGCTCGCGAGGTAAGGAAGTAATTCAAATCTAGGTTTAATCTATTTGCTGACTGAATTTTTACTTGTGCAAACATGGGGCCCCTGTCTCATCTGAGAACAACCAGTGATGTAATGTGCTGAAACGGTTCTACAATGATAGATATGGGCTTTGAATGCACCTAAAGCTTTGCATGCCACTAAGCTTTGCAGCGCATTCCTGACAATCCTATATGGATGCGTGTTGCTCCAATGCGATGAGAACCTACAATTTTGCTTGAGTGTGATGCATGAAAGACCAAAGTGTTGATACTTTTATCCAGATTAGAAGAAGGCAGTTCTTTGCTGGCATCCCTAATGGCCAAGATGCATTAGGAGATAAAAGAGGGAGAAAACACTCTATTTTGATGTGGATCCCGTGCAACTGGACCGCATCTCTTCTCTATAGCTCCCTCGTCCATTCGCCAGATCAATCGAGAACGTTGTATTGTTGCCATTATGACAAAAGAAAGAGAAGAATAGATATGGAACTAAAGCATAAATGAAGAAAAATAAAAACATAAAGTGTATTAGAAAATGGTGAGTCAAGAGAGAGATATTGAAAGGGAACAACAATCTATATTCAGAAGCTTGAAGAACCTTAGAGGTGAATATCAAATGAAACCAATGATTTAAGATGGAGCATCATTAATGTATTTCTTATAAATTTTATGCTCTTTATAATATGAAAGAACTCATACTTTAATAACTCTATCTTTACACATTATAACACTTTGAAAGAAATTTTCTTGTTTTTCCATCTCTATAATTTTTATATTATGAAACTCATAAATGTAAATTTTTCCACTTCTTTAAGTTTTATATTATGAAACACTCCTAAATCTAATTGTACATGAAACCAATCATTGATAGTACGTCACAATGGAAATGCCATAAAAAGACAGGTTTCATTCTTTTTTCCTATAAATATTTTATTTCAAAATTAATCTGTAATGACTTTGAAAAAGTGCAGACAACTCTACCAATATTTGTAGAAGGCATAGTGTAGAGAAAACTAAAATAGATATGAGTTAGAGGGGAATAGAAAAGTATTTTGACCGTTCTTGCCACAAACAACTCATGCAAGAGAGTGATGATTATGCAAACACTTTTGTGATTGATTGAACATTTCCAACACTGCAAGGGTAAAGCTACTAGATTGCAAGTAATTCACTTGTAACCATGGTAACAATGTGTCTTGGGAGATCTGGGGTTGATGCAATCAACCAAGTTGAAGAAAACAAGACTCCTTAAGCATCATTTCTTCACTAATACCTTCAGTGTCATAGTGAAAGAAAGAGTAAAAGTCAATTTCATTAAAACCTCCCATTTGATGGTGCCCCAAGTAAAAATATTCCAATGATTGAAAAATAAAGAGTGGATTAATCTACTGAAAACATGAGTCTGCATTTCTTTTACAAAATGCATTTATTTACTCCTCATGATGATAGAGCTCACTTACATTTCATTAAATATATTGATAGTTGATAGTAGAATGTTAAATTCAAATGTTGTATTTTTGAGCTTTTTAGTGTTAAAATTTTCATAGAGTTCTTAGATGAAGTGTCTATGTGTTGACTGAATACTCAACCTCAAGTACAACTTACAAGGCGGAGTTGTTTATTTAAAAGTCATTTTGATTTTTAACTTTGCTGGAGACACAACATGGTATAGTGTTTCAAAGCATTCCTCATCGTTGTGAGATTTTCTTTTCTTTGTTATTGGTACACATTCATCAGTCATTGGCAAGAACTCCATAGATAAAATGGCAAAGACCCCTGGGAAGGGTTTTAGGTTTGAGATACGAGGTAGATCGGATTCCTCCCCAACAGCGTTTTCTCTTCAACTTCAGGAAATGAGCAAAACTAGGGAGTCGTTTTGGGTCATCAGTAGTTTTAAAAACCGGAAGAATGGGGCAGGGGGAGGAAGAGATCGATGCACCAAAATAGATTCTTTGTTTCAGTCTATTTCTTCACTGCATCACATTAAAAAGGGTTTATTCAAATAAAAAAAATCATTTGATAGAAAATTCTGCTATACTTAATTTAATCATGGACCTATCCATGATTTAATAAGGTATTACATTTGCTGTTGATATAATTTCAAAAGTAATTTTGAAAATCAAATTCCTGCTAAATTTTTGTGTATTTTGATATCATAGAAAATTGTGGATCATATTGTAGAAGTTTGTATTGTTTAATGTAGTTTGTTGTTGACAAGATGGAACAGCACAAATCTCCAGTGCATTCACACCTTCTCTATAGCAAATGATGGTGTAATGTTATGCCAATCACACTCTTATGTATGATAGCATGCTGCTTGGTTGTGATGAGGGTTAACAACATGCATCTGGTCCCAGCACATAAACATTTGGGAGAATACATACATGTGAGCAGAGATTAGTACCTCTAACTGATTTAGACAGACAGGGAAAGGATGCAGTAGCATTTACATTTTTTTTTCTCTAAACAGTCAATGCTTTCAGTATATGAGTCTGCGATAAAGTATTAATTTTTCAGTTTTTTTCTACAAACTAGTATTCAAGGTAATTTAAACAAATATAAAGCATCAAGGCCACGTTTTGTGGGCCTTGGCCTGTGTCTCGGGTCGAGTCACATGTACAAAATTAATGGGGAAATCTTTTTGATTGGCCTCTTGACTTGAACCCATGGACTAGACTCATCCCTACTTCCTTGTAAATGAAAACATTAGGGCCTTCCAAAAACTTCCTAAATGAGAACCCTTTGATTTATCCACCAAAATGTTCAGTTCTCAAGTATACCTCCGTTGCGCCATTGTGGCTAAAGTCAGTTGAGCTAGTTCATAGTCCCTTGAACACGAGACTAGTATTGACAGGATGATATGAAGTAATCCTTGCGATGATTGTGATATGGAAGCTTGCAATCATCTCTTATCTGTTGACAGTTTTGTGTCTTTGTATGACGATTGGTGGTGTAGGTATCCAATGTTAGGTTTGGTTTACAATGTCGATAACCTGTTTTGAGCTCGACCTGAACTTTGACAAGGGTAAAAGGATGATATGATATTTCAAACCAAAATAATACCTCCTAGTGCATTATTTGTAAATTTACGATTGACCTGTTACCAAATATCAGGAAGAAGTTAAAAGCTTTACCATCGATTGTGCTTTTAAATGAGGAAAATATCACAAAAAAATAACTCTTAATACTAGTACATGTATTCCCTTTTAAAGCAGGGCAGTGGCAAGCCTTGTGTCTTGAATATCAAACATTCTGTACAAGATATTTAAAGGAATACCTGAAAAATATTTTAATCAGTTGCTGTTATGGTAAATAGAATTTATCATATACATTATTTATCAATTAAACCATAATGATAGAATAAGTTGATAGAGAGCTCAGGCTATAGACACACTTTTCAGTATCTTTTGCCAAACTTCTTTATCATTTGTATCCAGAAATATGAATGACTCTTTACAATTATTTTGAAGTTACATCCTGTTGCATCTTCAAAAGATATTACCTGATAATGATGATGATTAGAAACCCTTGTGAAATAATCAAGTGGTTTATTTTAATACAAGTAAAATCAATTTGCTATGTCTGAGTGTTCTTGAAAAAAAAGCCTCATATCATGGTAAAAGCATTATAGATGAATAATTGCTTTATCTATTTTCATATTTTTCAACTTAATAGGTATATTTTCCCAAGACAATATCAAAGATAGTAAATTGTACTAGGTTTTGTTAGGTTCTGTTTCCTGATTTTATGTGAATAGACAGTTTTCAGTAATTCCCATTAAAAAAAGCAAACTTTCATGTACAAATATGGCAGATTGTCAATTTTCTGTGGTATTTAGCCATGTATATCATTAAAACAAATTATATTACCTTTGTACTTGAATTAATAATACTTTATTTCTTTTTTGTTTCCATTGCAGGGTTATGAAGGTTCATTATTGAAAGTAACCAGTAAACCTGGAAAGAATCAATCGGTAAGACACATTACCCCTTCTTATATTGGAAGTTTTATCATAGAAAATAAGGGGAAAAATATATGTTAGAACATCTGTTTGTAGGTTACTTTTATTTTACTCATGTTCTTAATCACTCTGCAAAACTACCCACAATAACCTTCTTGGTCTTTTCCACAACTTAAAAAAAGTTTGTTCTCTTGTACATTAAAAACAAGAATTTTGGGCCAGGGTCAGTTGACCATGTTTCCTACATTTGGTAATTTGATGTCAGAAGTTGGAGCAGTGTCTTTCCTGCATGATTTTCTTAGGCATCATTTCATTGCTATTCTTTGCCTTTCATTGTACTCAAACCAATGGGCTACATTCACCAAAGGCCTTTGCAGGAATTTTGCTAGAAAACTATTATGTGGCTTTCCCATCACCTGTGATGTCTCTTTTTTATGATTTAATATGAGGATAAGCAGTGAAATATGCTTGAAAGATTCCTGGATAGAAGAAGCTCAGACTTTTGTTTTAGTGCCTTATTTGCAATATATTGGGGCATGTTTGCATTAAATGTTTGATACTTTTTAATTGTTTAACTGAAGTGGCTACCCTGGGTAAATAAAACATTATTATTTATTATTATTTATTTGTCTATAACATTTGTCTATACATTATGTATTCTAGGATAAAAAAACCCCAAAAACAAAACTATCAAATCAAATACCTTCCCCAAACACTTACTTGTGCCCTATTAAGTTGTTATTGAAATGTTTATTCAGAGATGGATGCCTCTCTGAATTGAATTTTCCTAATAAGTGTTGATAGGCCAAAATGTGTTTCATACTGCCACATCATATTTGCACATCATTAGCGCCCTTATACCACGCTTCCACCATATGACATCACTCTCGGCTCATGCATACTCTGTCAGGGCACAGATTCTTTCCTATGAAAAACACATGCACCCTATTTAGAAGAGATTATCCTGACCATCCATAAAATCCCAAATGGACTAGATGTTAAAGGGCTGTATAGGAAAACATGTTGCTGTGAAGAAGGTGCATCTGTACTTTAGCCCCTTCACCGGGACTGATGGGATACCGAACATACCAACAGGGGGTAGTAAGTAGTCGTAATGTGAGTGACACAATTATTAGCCGACGTGCCTCGGATTCTTCGCAGACTGGGACAGTGTGTTTATCAAAGCTCTTCTTGTCTTGAGGGACGTCCATGGTCAGGGTTTGTAAAAGCGCTTTCCTTGCTATTTGCTTTTAGTACAGCAGATACAATCTTAATCATTCAGAGCTTTTATGTAATTTTCAGATATATAAAAAAAAAATTCAATAAATCACACTAAAAGGCATTTAACATATATTGGTGCATGAGAAGTTAAAAACATCTCGGGACAATATAAGTGGCATTGAGATTTGGTCTCGTATTAAAACTTACTTAGAAGATGTGAGTATTGCCTTACATCAGTGTTCTCAGTAATTTAAGTATGCTGGAGCAGCAAAAAATAGAATCATTAAAGGAAGAAAAAAGCAACATATCAAACATGAAATTAAAACCTTATTTGCTGCAAGCATGTCCAGTCTGTTCCACAGCATGGTATTTGAAATGGAATGTACTTATCACAAGTAAAATACAATTAAAGAAAAAGTCCAATTAATTTATGTTTGTGAACATGATGAGGATTTATTTTTGTATTGAAAAGGTCAAGTGAAGGTCATTTCACTTGCCATATGGGGTGCTGTTAGAAATATTTTGCTTTCAGACTAATGAGAAAATGAAATGTGAGTCGAGCAAACATACAGTGAAAGTACAACTGGAGAAGTGTCTATCTTTGTATGCTTGGAGCACTGGATGGGTGAGTGATGAGACTAGTGATCAAGTCTCATTCCCTTGACTACCATCCTACATCACTCATCTAGGCACTGAGAAGGGATTGACTTCTTCAGATGTGGGTTGGTCAGTCACCTTTTGAAAGTTATGGTCATTGATATTGGAAATATGACCAATAAAATAATTTCTGGTTGATATTGTTTTGAATTTGGCTACATGTATCGAGGTAAAAAATATAAACAAGTTTTTATTTAACTTTAAAAGCGTCAAATCAAATAATTCATACCTTTAACGTATAAGCATTTAAAAGATCATCGGAATCTGATTTAAAAAAAAACCCTGTTACAACAATGTACATATAAAATATGCAACTTGTTTACAGTAAACACAGAAAAAGCACTGTATGGTTAACTTGTAACTAATTCTGTACTTCCTGAATGTGCTTTGTACTGAGACAACCTGGTCCAATTATAAGCAGTGTGGTGATGTATCTATATAAATAGCCAAATTTAGTTTTGTTAATTGGCAATGAAAATTTAGCTGAATCAGCACCGTTGTTGACTGTTCTCATTGTGTAGTTCAATAATTTCTTTCCAATAAACTAATGAAAATGTTAGCATGGTTATTTTGAAATTGAATTTCATATGATTGTCAAATACATCTTGTCATCCACTGGGAGTTATTTTTAGGGAGTGTGAGATTTCAGATATAAAGATGTTTCCAATACTAAGAAATTGATATTACAGCAAAATATTGCATAATGTAATTTTTTAATATGCTGACTCACACCAGAGATGTCTCATAAAAAATAGTTTATTCTTAAATGAAACTCATTTCATGCTGTTTGTAAATGTTTTGTTGCGCATCTCCCCATCCTCTCATATCCCCATGGGTATATGGTTAATTGACATATTTTCTATTTCAGTAATGTGTTTGCCTTTAGCAACTGTCATATACCTATTAACATTTTTATGTCATGTTGGACAAACATTCACAGTGAGCGTATATACAAAGTTATAGCTGTTTTCTAGCCTTGTAAGGCAATGCACACTTTTCCTACTTTTCCTTTTTCTAAGAATTAAATAAGAATAAAATTTTGAAAAATATGTATATATGTATCTAGAGATTGCAATGTACAAAGCTGGTTCATATTTTTTTTCTTCATTATTCTATACAAGTTATAATGAGGGGAAAATTGTAGAAAAAAAATATACTGGTTGAAAATATATGCGTATTATTGACACCCCTTCTATATAATTCAATTTCCACCTATCTTGTATTTGTGCCCCCCCCCTCTCTATTGCTCTAATTGCTATTTTTTGTGGGTTTTTTTCTGTTGGAAATAATCAAATAATAATCTGAATTTACAATTTGGAAAAATTTAATCTATGAAACTTCTTCTTCATCATCATCTCCTCCTTCTCCCCTCCTCCTTCCACTTCTTCTTATTTTTCTTTTCTTTTCTTCAACCAAGTTTCTAAATTTTCATCCAAAACCTAGAGGTATATTTATTTAATCAGTAGCTTCACATCTAACTGAGATTGAAAATAATGACAAGTTTGGAGCTATCGCCAGTCTTTTCACTGTTTTTAATCTCTCCCTCTACCCCTCTCTCTCATTTCCTTCATCTCCTATCATTTCAATCACAGTTTCTACAAATGCTGTCAAATATTTGTTTTTACCCTCTTTTCACCTCTCGATCATACCCAACACATTGTCCTTTGTTCATGGATGATTATTTTTGTTCTTATTCTACTTTTCAAATTTTCGCTATTATTTCTAGTTGATTGAACAACTGTATATATTTTTTCTTTCTGACATGTTTTCCCCCTCTTTCTTGCTACTAACTCTTCTGACTTCTAACCTACATGCATTCATGGATACTTGTGAACCTCTTTGTTCCTCTCTTTCTCATCTATAATATATTTCTGCGTAATTCCATTGCAATCAATCTCCACTTCCACTCCCTCCCTTGCAATTTTTCACAGTCATTTTTATTTATCATTATACCCCTTTCTCTCCATTTATTTTCCTCCACCAGCCTGTGGGCTTCGTCACATTTGAATCGCGTGCAGGTGCAGAAGCGGCGAAACAGGCACTCCAGGTGAGTAATTGTCGCCCCCTATAGGCAACCATTTTTAATAAAAGGCTGTTGCATGACGTCCCCACATATTAATCTGAAAGAGGAGCCCTCCAACAGGCTGAGTTCCTTGCTCAGAGTAAAAGGGAAGGGAGACCTTATGTGATAGCCTTCATAATTTCTATAGCTCCATTCTGCTAGGTAAGGTTGATATTACCTACCATGCCTGGGGATGTTTCATATTTGTTTGCAGAATGGCTCTGTAGCTTCCCAGTTGAAATTGGATACAGGAGTGAGCTGGGATAATGGAGATTTTCAAAAATCTGAACTCTTGAGAGCTTTATACTTTTTTTAAAGACATCCTGCTATTAAAGAAAGAGTATGGATACAGAGAAACCTTGCTAACTATCAGACATTCAATGACTACAAAATCAAGTTTTTTTTTTGCTGTTTAGTGTTATTGACTAAGATACTTTCTTCATATTTCAAGGATTAATTGATATCCTTATTTTCTTGCATTCCCTTGAATGGTTGCTCTAGTTTGTGTTACATTTTTAGGTTATATATATTTATTCTCCCACTTTGCATTTGTCTTAACCTTGCACAAGTATGAGAGTTATTTTATGAGGAGAAAATAGTTTATGTAAGTCGAGTCTTTATTTACACAGATATATATTTAGGGCTTTTGACATGCGAATCTGACTTGTGTAAATTTGACATGTGTACCATAGGCTTTTTAGTTATTGGTTGAATTGTGTAGTTTGACTTTTCTGAATTCTACTTCGAAAGAAAAATTGGCTAATGTAAGTCTTTCTCTATAAGAGGTTTAGTTGTATATTTTACCAGACATAAGTCTGCCCCTGCCCATCTTCGCTCCTCCTGACTCGAAAGTAATTATGAAGTGGTTATAAACAAACCAGGATTCAACCCGGATATCATTATTAATTGCCTACGTGCTTCATTTTTATTATCTTTTTAAATGAAAACAAAAGTATTTTTGTGCTTCATTTTAGACTTTACATGATATAATACTAATAAACTGATTAGTTCATATACTTTTTATATACATGGGCAGTAGGGAATTGTTTTGTGGCTTACTTGATAATCCATTAAATATGTGGAAGCTGAGGGATGATTTCTTTTGAAAATGGTTGATTATCCTTTAAGGATGACAACCACATTGATTACTTGGTTGAAATGGTGAACTTGGTGAAAAGTTATGTAACCAATTGTATTGATTACACAATTAAAGAGAGGGAAGTTGGTTAATGTGAAGTAAAGTAAACATCCTTTCTAAATGTTTTGCATAGTTTGAGGGATACATAAATTATAATATGGATGACAGTGGATTGTTAAGAATTGCCATGCATAATATATAACTACGATGCCCATATCTAATGTGGGAGAAAAAGAAATCAACATTTTTAAACCTCATAACGAAGAAGTAATATTTCTTCACCACTTTGTAATGTAATAATTAGTGTTTCCTATTAAACCCAAAACTTGTTGTTGTATGAATACCAGGGAGTGCGGTTTGATCCAGAGCTGCCACAGACGATACGGCTGGAATTTGCCAAATCTAACACCAAAGTGACCAAACCTAAACAGACATCGCCTTTACCTGCCATAAACCCAGTGGTAGGACCACCTATTACCCCCAGGGATCCTTGTAAGTAATATCATTCATAATAGCACTATACTGCTGGTGCTAATGAGCACTATTACCATTTATACTTTTAGAATTTATTCTGTTTTGGCTATCCCTACTCCTCCTTTATGGCTGCTGGTGCCATTGCTAATACTAATAATGCTGCTGATGGTGCTACTACTACTGCTGCTCCTGCTACTACTACTACACTACCACTGCTACTACTACTATTACTGCTACTACTACTATTACTGCTACTACTTTATTATACTATTTCTACAACGGCATCTACTTCTACTGCACCGGTACTGCTATTGCTACTGCTACTGATTTTCCTCTGCTTCTGATGAGAATGAGAATAATGATATTTAAAGTGTTAGTGATAGTGATGATGGTTAGAACAATCTCTTCAATTATAATTTCACCACAGTTTCCTGTTGTTGAAGAGAACTTGATTATCTCTTTTCTCATTATTGAATAATGCAAATTATAAAACTGGCAAATGACGAGTCAAATAGTGATTGTGATGATCAATGTTTTTTTTTTCACTCCATAGATGATCTGGGAACAGTTTTTCTACCTGGTGCACCTGAAACATGGGCACATCATCCGTAAGTCACATTCAATTATTTATCTTCTTATTAGCAGACGGTTTAACACCTAGTCTTGTGTAGACTAGCATGTAGACATACGTAACCTGTGTCTTAGCAACACTTTTCCCCACCATGAATATTTTGGTTTACTCAAGCAACACTCTGTAACTATTTGTAGACTAGATACCATACAGCCAGTACAGGGCCTGATGGCCCTCATGCTCTTAACATGGACATTGGTGTTTATTTTTTAGATTCCATAGGTTATAGATCTTGTAATAATTTCCAAGAGAAAAGGTCTCGTGGTCATGAATTATTGTAAAATGTGATATACTGCCATATGCCATCTACATAGAAGCAGAAGGGCATTAGTTTTGTTTAAAAGACATTGGGTTTCTAGTGACCAAAATGGGAGGGGGTTAATTCTTCACACAGCCTGCTACCACAATCAAGTTAACCAAATTCGCAATCCTTATGGTATAAGACATAAGAAAAGCCACTCGGAATGGTGCATCCACTAATGTTGTGAACAGGTAAAGATGCTCACCAAAACACTTGATAATTTACAAATAACATTCTAGTGCCTTAAGCAGAACCCTTTTCACTGGTTCTTCTGGGTGTGAAAGAGCAGCAGACCATGTGGATGCCCCCTCCCCCTGTCTCCCCGGAACAGTCACCTTTTGATTCTCAGCAATCCATGCATTCATGTTTATTATAGAATACCACAGACTGTAGATCATGCAATGATCTTGACATAAATGAGTCCATAGGAATTCCCTACCTAGAGAATATCCCAATGATTTGTAATATGTACCTATGCCCTATGCCTGAAAACAAAAAGAAATCAATGTCTGAAGGAAAGAGATAATGATAATAAATATGTAGGCCTTGTAGCAATGTGTCAAAATTGTTAGATGATTCCACAGACCATAGATCATTTACTTATTGGACTACATCACAAGAAAACCCAAGCACATTCGGGTTCAGAAAGTTTACAAGCCATCACTATAGAAGCAAGACTGCATTATCTAACCAAACTATAAAATCTTACAGATACAGAACTATGTGTAAGAGATGATTGAGTTAAGACCCTTCTTGCTCTGAATTGACAGTATGTCTTTGATAAAACTGTCACTACCCAGTTCATTTAAACTACTTTAAATTACAAAATGCAATGCACACCTTCATTACTTTAGAGACATATGATCATACATATTATTTCATATGTAAAAACGATATCCCAAAATAGTTTATTCTTAGTTGTGGATTAACATGCATTAGAAATACAATATAAAAAAAAACATGTTTTTTTCTGATAGCTTCCAAAAGATAGATTATGTTCCCCTCCTGGAATTACCAAGCCTTAATTATTCCACTGTCTTTATTTTATTCATCAAAATCTTTCATTTCCTTTCATCGTTTTCTATTTTAATGAACCAGGATTCTTTATCGCACCCTAATGTATTCAAGAAAATACTTTCTTTTTGGCTGTTTTGATCCAGAGATTAGCTGTTAAATGTCAATGCACTCAATAAAGTTGGATAACATTCTGATTTCAGTTCCTGCAGTAGTTGAACTTGAAAGTGTAAATTGATTTGTATATTTACTTCTACTGCATGTAGAGCTCAATTTTAAACGAGACAGTGGTTTTGACTGGCTGCCAAGAAAAAAAAGCCCTGAATTAGAGGAATTTCTCTCTCCTCCTTGTCTTCTTGCACGCATCAAGCTCAATGAAGCTGACTGCTGAAAGGAAACCATTACACTCACTTTGTAGCATCTTGCATTTGTGTGTTTGTTCTCTCATGCGCACCCTTTCCGTTTTGGCAGTCAGAATTGAAATGTCAGCCAGGGTAGTGTCCCCCAGTCGATGCTCTTGTCTCTTGAATTTGGAATAAATGTGAATGCCATGCTGCGGTACATTGGGCAATTAAACAGTCTCATAAATCAGCATAGAGCGTAGATGCTAGAGCAGAGAGTTGGGAACCAAACATTGATGAATGTACAATTTGCCAAGTAAATGTCTGTAAAATTGCTCATATGCTTCCTATGTTTGGAATAGTGTCTAAAAATGACTAAAGCATTACTTTTACTGACTTATATATCAAAATGGATACATGAATTACATATTTTTTTACTATTTTGGATTCGAACTTTGTTGATCATGGTGCCTGTTTAGACCTGATTGCTAGGGAAGCATGAAGCAAACCGAAGGTTCTCTCCGATGGACCTGCTAATGAGGATAGATACCTCACCAAAATATGATAATGCAAAGCCTGGGTTTCATGTGGGTCACTGGATTGCAAGATTGCTGTGCCTCACATCCATTCCTGCAGTGCAAGGTGGCACATATTCGAGTGATACCTCCCCCCCCCAAAAAAAGAGGACTTCTATCAAAAGGGATGATTATCAGATTGTAGAAATAACAAAGATTAAAACAGAGTAGCCAATCCTCATGACAAAACTCTCTCACCAACTTCCATTTCCTCTTTCCTCTCTTCTTTACTCTGCTCTGCCTTTATTACCTCATCTTTTTATGGGTTTATGAGTTTGTTTTTGGTTAGATCACTAACGAAATTCTGAGCTGCTTTAAGAAACACCTTAAAGCTGGAATTCTCCAATATCTTTCCCTTCTAATTTTTACAAATACGAAGCAATGGGGACCAGTGAAGCTAGGAATATCAGCATATGTTGATTGATTGACTTGACTTTTGTTTAGATATTCAAGCATCCTGACTACCATGTATAGAATTGATGCCTTAATTCCCATTTTAAAATCTTTTTCTCTCAAACTCTCCCACAACTTCATCTTCTCATGCTCTCACTCTATGATTCCATTTTTCCCTTCTTGGTTTTTCCAAATTCTTCCCAACCGCATACATCTTCCATTTATTGTATTTTTTTTTCCATGTCTTGCCACTTTTTAAGTCCACGTACCTTAATTCCTCTCTTACACATTTACAGCATGACTCCTAGTCGTACAAATTGAAAGTGAGAGCAAGCACCCGCATTAGTGTCAAAGTGAACAGATTTTCTGACCATGATTGCTGTCAGGCGATTAGTCGAGCCCCACATATTCAAACTTGTTTATGGAAGCAGTAATGCAATCTTTGCCAGCTTGAGGGATGCGCTGTTGTAAAAGTATTCAATGCATGGCAATGAAGAGTGATAATGAGAAAGAGACACTGAGAGGCACTCAACCACTCTAAATGTTTCTTCCAAAATGACCATCAAGGGAAGAGTTTAGTTAAATTTGTTTATATGCACTAAGGTTCAAATCAACATGACCAAAAAATAAAAATACTGCACATTCCTCTCTCTCTCTCTACCACAAGATTTACAACTGAGTGTGTTTTTTTGAAATGTAAAGTATGATTGCTGATTCTGATGGTTCGAACAGCAATTAGCCATATTGAATGAAATAATTATGATGGACAGGTTGAAATTCTGTGAGGTATAATCAAATAAGATCCATGTTATAGCAAATGCACTTTGAAAGTAACCTGTCATGAACACACACTTCTACCATAGAGCTATTATGCTTCTACAAACAAATTCTTTAGGGAAACATTTAAGAACATACCATCACTTGGATTTGACATGTTCTAACATATTTTTGAATGCAAGTTAATTGATGAAGGTTAATTAGGGAGTGTTTATTAATTATAACAATTTTCTTAAGTAAGTGAAAAATATCACATAAAAAAATCCAGACACCCAGTTGACACTGAGTAATAAATATATTTTGTAGGTTCCTACAATTATTTAAACATTTCATTTTCAGTTGCTGCAATTACTGCATTAAGATATCATTAACTGGAGATGATTATACACAGGGTATCTTTGACAGGCATGATACACACAAGGTGTTGATTGAAACTTTATTTATCACAATCTTCATAAAAACATAAATTACATTATAACAAAAGTGAGTATATTTAAAAAATAGTGGAAGGATCACTGAAAAGTTACAAGGAACTTATAAGTTAATGATCCTGAAATTAACACAAAACAACACAATTATAAAACAAATGCTTTAAGGAAATACAGAACAACAAGCATAATACAGTTGTATCTATATCAGTATTACTATTAGTATTAGACTTTCTGCATGAAATGTAGTTTTAAATGACTTTTAAAGCTTTGAAGGGTTTTGCACTGCTTGATATTTTGAGGGATCTGATTCCAAATACTGGGACCCCTACATAAAATTATGTTGTTTTAGAAAGAATAATGGCCATATATTGCAAGAGTATCAGCTGAGTTTCTAGTATTATATGTATGTATATCTCTACTGGTTTGGAAAATGTCAAAATTATTAGGCAAAAGGTTGTTATAATAGGAATATATAAAAATAGATAATTAAAAATCATGTAAATAAATTGGTAGTATAATTAATTTCAAGAAAAGAGATCTGCTATGACTTAGAAAGGGTTTATGGCATATTATATGAACTGCTCTCTTTTGGAGAAGAAAGATGCGGTTCAGTAAATGTTACTTGAAGAATCCCCAAACAATATTGCAATAAGATATGTAAGGTAAAATCAATGAATTATACAATGTGAGAAAAATATTTTGTGGTAAAATGTCTTTAAGATTACTCATTATTCCTACTGTTTTGGAAACTTTCCTTAAAACCTCATAAACATGTGTCTTTCATTTCAAATCTTGTCTATTCTAATTCCTAAAAATTGTGTAGTATTTACATGTTGAATTAAATTGCCATTACTATATATATATTTACTTCTTTTGCACTATTTTTCGGAGCATTGCACAGCATTACATGGGTCTTTTCATAGTTAAGTTGTAATTTATTCACTTCAACCCATTTGCTAACCTTTAAAAGTTCAGAGTTAAAGCTTTGAGTAAGACATTCCACATCATTGTGTTTATGTGATATGCTTTCTTTGAAACTTCTGTTATCTAACTTTTTTTTTATTTGTGTAATATTTTCTGTTTTTCTCTATGTTGTAGGTTATCGTACACAGATTTAACGCCTTCAACTGGAGGTGTGCACCATCCAGTGTTAGGCCAACCAGCCATCCATGCACAGCTACCAGTTACAGATGGAGCAAGACTTGCTTATGTCTTGGTAAGAAATCATCAAAGGCTTCCACTTAACAGACCCTAAATATATCTTCCTTTCTGCCAGCTAGCTCTTATATTTTCCTGACAAGAATACGTTATAAGGCTAGGAATATTCCTAATGTTAATTGTTGATTGCTGTTTTAGTCAGCATGAAGATTGACCAGGCCCAGGTTGTTAAGCTATCGTGTTGAATTTTATTTCTCATATTAAAAGATTATTTATATTGAATAATGATCCCCAAATGTATTTGTCCAGAAGCAAAGTCTGTGTTGATTGGGGCTTATACAAATATAATTAGACAGTTCAATTATTTACTGATATTTGTCTTACATGTGTAGGTGAATCATGAATACCAATTGGAAATGAGACATTTTCACTTAAAATTTGTCTGATCCAATCTGCATTTGATCTTTCAAATTTGTCTGATATATTGAAATACCGTATTTGATTTTATTGGAAATGCATGGGACAACTGTCTTGAACCTGGTCATTCTTTAGTAAATGTTGTGTATTGCATTATCATGAGTTATTTCTATGGGTTTAATTTCATATAGTACTGAACTATTTGGAATGGTTTGTTATTGGAAAGGTAATTTTCCATTGTGAAAGTACTTAAGATAGTGTTTAGAAAAGGACATGGACATCAAACTTAAACATGAATGACAATTTCCTTTTTAAAATGAATTTTTAAAGCTTTGTTAGTTACATAAACATATTGCATTCTGGCAGTGTCAAAATGTAGCATGTATGAGGGAATATATCTATAATTAAGTTAGAGTTACATTTCAGGCCTCACAAGAACATTAATTATGCACATTGTTGGTAAACACAAATTCAACTCACACTCACCATGTGTTATCTGATATGTCACAAATTCTATACCATGTATAACAGACTTTAAAAGCTATTGACATTTTTGAAAACCTATTTTAGGGTTTTTTGCAGCTACATAACAGTGTAATCTAACATTATGATCTGCTTACAATGAAACATAAAGCTTTACTGCTACCATGAAATAATACTACCATGAAAAGTACTTAAGATAGAAATCTGTTGGTGGTAACTTATTGAAATCTGCTTTGTGTAAAATCTAAGATGTCCTACACATATTTCAATTGGAAAATATGAATGATATGAAAGTTAAGGTATGTGAAAATGTTACGTGTATTGATATTTGTAAGTTGAAATCCAATATATATTCCTTTAGTGCATTGGGAGAGTTAAATCTCTCTATGTGCTAGGTTCACTGATTTGCTGTGTTTAGACCAGTTGATTTAAAGCATCCAACTTTGCACACCATGTCATTTTGACGTTCGTAGATTGTGTGGACAAAGCATGTGATATTCTTGAAAGTGCACGACGAACCAAGCGCACTGACCTTCGATGCACTTTCAAAAAATTCAAATTTTTCAATTCTTGCATTAAAAGCTTTAAAAATTTAAAAGCACATGCAACTACCTGCAACCAACAATTCTGGCACAAAATAAGGAAAATGGCTGATAGATTTGTGAATGTTTGGATTTTTTTTTATTTCACAGATTGGTAGTTTTTCTTTCATTTTCCTGGCCTATCCACAGTACTTCAGCATCTACTTAAGATTATGAAAAAAAAATCCTTAAAAATGTATTTAGTGCTTTACTTTCAAACCCACTATAGTTGCAGCTATATCTAAAAAAAACAATATCATAACTCTCTTGGTAATTGGATTTGGAGTGTTATCTAAAGATGGATGACAAGTTGTCATGCAGTAAAACTGTAAATTTCTGCCCGATAGCTAATTTTGTTTAAAACTCCTTTTCAAACCATAAAGTACGACAAGTAATCGCAGTGAAAGTAGGTGGAGTGATGGTGGTACTACTGACAATACTTTACAATTTGAAGATGATATCAGTTGTCATATAAGGGGGTCTCGCTTGATATCATGTTGTTTAGAATATCTATTTCAAATATCACACACTTTTTTATAAAGATGGGTATAATTTGCTTGATTCAAAGAATGATTGAGAAACTAAACTAAACATGCAAACAATTCCACAAAAGAAAATATTATGTTACAGTTTGAATCAAATTTGTTATTGTTCAGTCAAACTGTTCCTTTTACAAGACTTTTTATCAATGGAAATGCGTGTATCAAATTAATTTTAATGATTAACATTTAAGACTTGACATAAATCAAATGCATTAAAGGGTGATTTTTTAGGCTAGGATGTAAAGTGTTCCTTTTAAGTAGTCGTTATGTGATAAAAAAAAATTATCTAATTCCAATCCCTAGCAATGAATTATTCAAATTATTTCTTATATCATAAAATCTAAAATTTATTTGATGAAGTACAGTCAAAAGGAAATATTTCAACAGTTTTCTTTAACTATATTAAAAGAATATTAAGAACATGTTCAAGGAATATTCCACCTAAGAGAAACAAATTTAAAAGTCCATGCAAAAATTATAAGACTCAGCATATAGAGAATTGATATTTAATGTATGTAATTAACATATTCATTGAATGTACAAAATCAGATGATTTTGTTTTCTGCTGTAAAAAGGTAATGGGTGATTTATGTTTTAAAATTTACTTATTTGAAATTTTGATGCTTCCAGTGTTAGTGTCCCCTCACATAGTTTACTCTTGATTTATGATTAGCTGAGTATTACAATTTCATAGTATTTTTTCTGTGAATTGGTTTGAAAGAAAGGAAATACACATTTGATTAAACATATTCCCACATGTAAAGCCAACAACTGAGAAATGCTACAAATACTTCAACCATTCTTGCCTCACTTTTGGAGAAAAAAAAATCCACACACTTTCAATAGGGGAAATTGATTGACTTTCTTATATTTTTTTGTTTCCTCCCTTCCATATCTCTTGGATTTCCTGTCTTGTTGAATGTAACCACCATTGCAGCCTCACCACACCCCCCAGGCTGTCGCACATACCCCCACGCCACACACCCCCCTCCCCCACCAACAAACCATCCCCATCAGTATGGCCAATGCAGCCACTATGGTAGCCATGGCCAACTCGGGGGCTGCCTGCTCAACGCTTTTTTTGGCCAACCTGGGGACTAATACATCAGAGCAGGAATTACGCGACACACTCAGGTGGTGAGTTCTCTATCTACAAAAAAAGTCACACTTACCTCTAACTTTTTTTTCTCTATTTCTCTTTCAAACTCTGCTTTTACTACATCCATGATAATAAAGTGCAAACCATGTGATATTGAAGTCAGGTGCTTTTATACAAATACTGTACATTAGAGCAAAAGCATGGTAATGAAGATATTTGTCTCTATGCAGTGTGCCCTATTTCTTTATTGATTCAGCTCCGAAAGAAGAGACTGCTCCATTATGACCAGAGACAAATTATTTTAATACCAGAAACAAAGGTTAATTATTTTCAAGAACTCTGCCTTATTTAAATAAAACAATTAATGTCACTCATGGCATTAAATGGATTTGTCTAAGTGTGAAACAGATTGATAGATGCCCTTCTCCCAAAGAACCCCCCCCCCAAAAAAAAAAATAAATAAAAATAAAAATGAGAAACTGGTGGTACAAATTGGTATTCCCGCAAAATCTTTTTAATTGGGCATGATTAGTGCAATTTTGATTAATAACTGCATCTGAATTTTCCCTTTCTTCCATCTTCATTAGCATTTGTTAGATTATACAATGTTGCTGCTTTTCTGTCATTTTACAAGTCACCTCACTCCCTTGGATTCGATCAAAGATTTTGCTTAGGTATCTTTCACAATCATTAGAATCATGGGCACCCAACCATTTTAGCAGTTTCTGCATAATTTCTAACCAATGAATGAATTTATTGTGTGCTTGGTAAGTTTAACAAGTCAAAGCCATGTTTTTTTGTCATTTTGTCATCTTTTTTGAAAAGTTTATCCACAAAGCACACAGTTCACTTGTATTTTCTCACCATAGAACCACATTTAATGCAATGATCTAAACCATCAAAGAAATTGCATTTTTGTGAAGTAAACTGAATATTTTTAACATAGATCATGTTTCTGTCTTACTTTGCACAGGATGGATGGATAAATTTCTTAATTGTCCTTTTGCAAAACAACAACAACAGGCAAGAATTAATGAGGGGAAAATAAGTTTTCTGCCAAACTATGTATATTTTTAATTTCAGTTTTGGTCTTTACTTATTGTTTAATAGAAATTCATGTCAGTTCATATTTCCTTTCAATTTAATCTTGTAAGACATGTAAACTCTTAAAATGATTGGAATGCAAATCTTAATTACATCCCAACCGAGTAGAATCAATCAGATTATTTCAATCTATTTTGAATGTTTTCTTTTCTTGTTCCTAGCCTCCCAGGTTTTAACCGACTACGCATGCATAACAAAGGAGGCGCCCCATGCTGTTTTGTGGAATTCCAGGTAAATTATCAATAGCCAACTAATTTCTACCAACTAACTAGGCTATCAAATATAACCATTGCCTCTTGAGAAAGTTTCACATAGAACTTTAGTGGATAATTCTGTAATGAATTTTAATAGTTCTGTTGAATGCGCTCATTTAGGGAGTAAATTAGCTTGTTAATGGTAGTGCAGTTTACATTATAGAGGGAAAAAATATTTTGCAATTTATTAGTATATGCATTTAGTTTCAGTCATATAGTCCGAACAAAGAAAGTGTTCTAAGTTCATTTTCTAAATGATCACTCAAGTCTGTTTGTTTAGAAATGTTTAATAACAATGTTTTTGAGCTCTTTCTGGATATTTCTGCAGTAACAGTGATTGACCATCAAATTAAAACTTGAAAAACTAGACCTGATTGACTGACATTCGCACCATGCTTGAATAAAGATCATGGGTGCATTTATCTGAAATACCAGTGATATTATCCAATAAATAGCTAGTTTGGAGACAACTTCTGATTTCTTGGAGCTATGCATAATAATTATAACTGCTCATTTGTTATATTTGTAAAATGATAGTTTTCAATTTTTTTAAGTCAAAGGCAGGAAGAAAAACTTAAGTAAATGTTGCTCAGAGTGACACATAATTAAGACCCATAGTTCGATATTATTTAATTAGTAGTAGCAGATCCGTAGATAATGATTCTCACATTTTCTTTCTTTTTACCACTTGCCACCACTCTATTATTTTCTGTGACTTTCTCTCCCCACTATTTTGATCTTTTTCCCTTTTTTCACTGTCCCCTTATATGGTTCCATTCTCATTGCCTCATTTATCATTTTACTTTCCTTCTGTCTGTCCTTCCCGTACTCCTCCTACCCCCTTCCTCTTATACCCCTTGGTGGCTTCACCCCTCTCTCCCTCCTTGTACTGGAATTCCCTTTACCCCTCTTTATTACTTTTACCTCCTATAGAATGTAGGGTTTGCTATGCAAGCCCTGGCCCACCTTCAGGGGCTGATGCTGAAGTCAAGTGACCGCGGTGGCCTTCGAGTGGAGTTTGCCAAGGCAAATATGGGTGAGGTGAGGTCTAAACTGTCACTTGCCCCCTTTTGAAAACTCCACTTAGTCATGATCCTACAAGAACACCGCAGTTTTGAAGGTTGAACTTGCTTCATTGCCAATTTCATGTAAATTCAAGAATGGAGTTATGAGTAAGATTATATAGAATGAAGTAAGGGGAGCATAATGTAAATGTTCCTGACTTGATATTTCTGTTCAGAGCTGGAGTGCATTATAATTCACATGAGGCCATCCTCTACAGTATAATGAACATTGCTATCTGCTGATTCTTAAAAATTATTTTCCAATAAGGTTTTGGGATTAGAGAAATACAATCCTGAAAGGGCTTTGGTATCTTTCATTTTTCTTCTATTAGAGCTCACTATAAAGAAATCCCGTATTTGAATCTCCATTTAAGAGTCACTCTCGTGTTGCTCCCCCAAAGAAAGACAATATAAAAACAACAATGAAAACAAAATTAAACAACTAGACAATATATATAAAGTGAATATTTGGAACAAAAGATAGCAGGTTATTTATAAATGCCATAAAACACAGTTATGCTTTATATAACCCAGTCCTTTCAGGCTTGATGATGTAATTTCCTTGTATATTTTTCCCATAGTGTACTGTGATTTTTTCATTAAACCAACGAAGATCAGGGGTCCGTAACACAAAGCTTTATCAATGATTGTAGAATATTTCCATACAATTGATTCCATTGACTACAATGTATGATCAATCATAAAAATCAAGCGTACAATTAATTGCTAACCTTTGTGTTACGGGACCCATATGATCTATTAGTCCGCAATGATTTAATGTAGTGAACCAGGGGGTTGGTCATATAAAGTTACAAATAACTAGAATATCAGTCATAATGGGGTCCTCCATCATTCATTTTTGGTCGCCATGTTTTGCTAGCCATACTAACTTTAGTTGGATATGACAATTATTGCCAGTCTTGGCGTTATTAAGGCAAAGTTCACCCTGGCAAAACGTTTGTTTTATAAAAACAGGAAAAAAAATGTATGAAATATTGGTGAAGCTTTGAGGAAAATCTATCAAAGGTTAAAAAATTATTAGAATTTTTTTAGACGTCATTTGCAAGCAGCTTTCCATGTATTGTGAATTGAAAACATCAAAAAATTGAAAATCCTATTTTTTCGTCTTTTCAGTATAGCAAAAGACAAATCAATTCACACCCACTCCTGAAAGAAAGAAAGAAAAATACACATCATCATTGACCATAAACAATTTGAAATTCATGCATTTCATATAACATAACATTTGGGCAGCTGCTCATACATAACATCACAAATCCAAAACTTCAAATTCTAACAACTTTCTTAATCTTTTATGGATTATCCCACAAACCTTCACCAATATTTTATGTTATTATTTTTACAACGAAGCTTTTGTCAACATGAACTTCCCCTCAAAGGGGAAGGGAAGATAAAAAAAATGTCCAGGTCATCATAGACATAGCATACAGATAAAAAACAACAACAACAGAAGAATTATGCGAACCAAATGCTCCGACAAAATGAAATCTGGACTACTCATATCAGATGTGTACATCTGGTGTTACTCATCAGAAAAAATGGCATGCTCATTTTTTTCATATTAATTTGAAATTACTAATAATCTACCAAAATTGTTTGACAACTATTTTTTTTGTATATTTATTTACAACTAGTGGTTATCTTGATTTTTTTTTATTCACTATGTGAACATTGCTACAAATGAAAATTATCATTTAACTTTCAACCGTAAACACCATTTATGTTATTTACTGCAGTTTAAATGATATCATTTCATAGAAAAACTGTTTGTTTTTTTCTACAAATTATTAAAAACTACATACTTTGTTCATATTTTTGTCTTTTGTAAAGTGATTTGTAACTTTACAAAATATATGTGAATCATCCTTTGCTATCACTGAATCATTTGATCAATAATATATATCTTTTTTCTTTTCAATCAGCCCAAGAGAATAGAAATGACTACCCATCAGCTGTCTCCGTCAATGCAACCCCAGTTGGTATTCCAGTGATGCAGTTGCCATGGTAACCATAATCCCTCTAAATCAAACGGTGCATGCAAGAGAGTGAGCGAGAGAGATAAAGTCATTCTAGCCTAGCAATTCTATCATTATGTGTATATTATGTTTATTTAAGGAAGAGAAAGAAGACCAATCTAATTATTGTTTATAAAATATCTTGTTTCCTTCAGATGTTTATATTTTGAAGAAAAATGGATTGTAATCATGAGTATATAATTGGTGAAAAAACAAATTTCCAGTGTTTGTGTATATCGTACTGTTATGTGATTGTAGATTTTGGATGATTATTAGAGAATTCTAGAAATTCTATTGAGTGCAGTTATTAATTTCTTTGTAGTATATATATATATTGAGTAGTTAAATTACGTTTCAATGAAATATGTTGTTTGAATTGTGTCATAAACTTGTAGTGATTTTTTTATTATTTTCATTATTCAAACGCAAAATCATGAAATCTAAAATAATGAAATTTGAAATCTTGATGAAAAATTACTTTCATATTTATTGAATATTTCTTTATTTATCCTTTTCGGTGTAATATCAGATTTTTAATGCTCCTGGATATGTTGTTTATTTTCATATATTGACCAGTACTTGCAAATCGCAGATACATTTTGAAAACTTAAGTGTGTGCTTGGGTGTAATATTTTATTAAATCTTTTAAAAGCACACAGAGACACCAATTTAGTTCTAAATTGCTCACCAATCACTTCTTTGTCAATCACTTACAATAATATATCAACCTTTACCTGCACTATTGAAATGCATTATCCCATTCCAGTTTTCTCAATATTTTGAACATTATATTGTTTACTGCTTGTACATCAGTCACCAAGAGCACAATGGTAGTATATATTTGATCCTTTACTTGCACAAGGTATTTGGCACTTAATTGACAAGGACTGAAAAGGCCAGTCAATAACACTGATTAATGTTTCAGAGAGGGTTTCTTCTGTTGAAACAATGAATTTATTTCTCTATCATTGCTGCCATCTGTTGGAAATCAATGTGAAAAGTTGAGATATGGCACCAAAGGCATTTAATCACTTTACTACTTTTTTACCTTTTTGAAGTGGGTTTTACACATTTTGATGACAATGATTCCCCATTATCACAAAAATGAAAAGATATGTGGAGAACTAGAATAATTTGTGAAGATTTCCTTTTACTGCATTGTTTGAATTACACTTAAAGCATTTTCATTAAAGCAGAGTTGATTGATACTGTGTTATTGTTTTTAAATCTAAATGTGAACATCTATTCCAAAATACATTTTTAGGCATACTTGCACATATTCACAATAGTCAATTAACTAATGCACAGGTCTTGTCAAGAGCTACACATACACACCATTTATTATGATTATTAACACCAAAACACTTGGGCACATTGAGTGGTCACGCAGATGTCTTTGTGGATGTTATGCACCAAACTGTCCTTTTTTCACAGCCAGATTAGTGTAGCCGCCAACAGACTTGCCTAGAAAAAGAAAATCTGGCTAAGTTATTATATGTAGAGATACTTTATCATTATGAAACATGGTGCAGTTTTTTGCTACGAATTGTAAAAAAAATATTTAATTTTTTTTATGTGAGCAGAGGAAGTCAAGTGACCTATATACTTTTTATTGGAAAGAAAAAGTTTTACCATCCATACTTGTAAAACCAGAAAGTGCTAGATTGTAAAGTTTTTTTTTGATGACATGAGCTGATGTAATGTTTTTGTTACATAACATAAACTGGTCTTGTTCTGTAAATATTGATCTATGAATCTTGTGTTGATATCTGAAACAGCAGGGTAAGTTTACTGAGACAAAAGTCTTAGATTTATTCATTATTTCTAGTAAATCCTTTTTTATTCTTTGCTGATAATAGCTTAGTTTCCTTTCTCAACAAACCAACCAAAGAGTTTTGTTTAAGAGTGATAGCGGCTGATATGCATATCTTTGATTGTCCTTTTTCCCAAGAAAGCCATGTTGTTTAAAATTCAAATTTTAGTACATCACTAAAGGAATTGCTAATGAAAGAAAATTCTGTTTTGAACTTCTAGGTTTTACTTAAACTGTACCAGATAGGTAAATTGTATGAAAGTTCATTTCAATAGTTTTTTTATATAAGCCATGAGAATATTACAGTAGCTCTCCCTTCTAGGCTAAATTTATTAATGATTTTTGAACAGATCTTTGTTGAAATGGTAGAAGAATGATGATGACGATGTGATGTTATTTTCTCTGTTTTTGTATGCTTTTTAAGTCCATTGTAACCTAGTATCTCACAACCATTCCTTACTCATCAGACTAGATGATGTATATTTGATGAGCACAATATCTCAAAATAATGCAAACATGCACCTTTATCCTTGATCTTTTCAAAATAGTAAAATAAGAGGAGTACCCCCCCCAAAAAAAAGATAGTAACTATGGGTTTAGAAGAGGGAAAATGGATTTACTGATAATTTCCTTGCAATCGACCTAGAAATGGGGTGATTTTCCCCCACCACATCAGGTGTCTTAGTCTAGTTTGAAAGAAACATACTGCATAACTTGAAATGTAATGGAATTGGGTACTCTCTTTCCAAAACTTTATTATCTCAGTTCAATGCTGCTGAGTCTTGCAATTCATTTTTTTTGTTGAGTAGAAAAAAAAGAGTAAACATTTTTACCTTGAGTATCAAACCAAACTCGCTTTGTTTGGTTTAAGAAGTGCCTGTTTTGGATAAAATATAGATGACAATGATGAATATTGTTTGTACATATGGTATATATAATTATCATGATAATCGTAAGTATTTAGTATATATTGTAATTTTGGTCATAATTTATACATTTTAGTGATTACCTTAAAGTGTTCAATGTGTGATAATGCTTTTGAAATCTTTATTAATTTGATACATTTTTTTTCATTATCCCATTATTTGTCCACATTTCCCTTATTTTGAAAGGCAAAGATAACAATCAGGTGGATGTGAATAATTAGAAATATTTTTTTCATATATTGATAAGTGCAGATAGATTGGATGATTACAAGAAGATAAAAAGTCACAATCTAGGGCTGTCAAAATATTGGGCTAGTTTGATTTATTTTTAGAATAAGAAATTCATTATTATTTAAAGGCTTCTCTCTTGGACTTTTTTTTGTTTGAGAACAATGGATTTGGTCCGCAAAGGTAAAGGGTATGTTTTGGTCAAGTGAAATCGTTGGGATTATGTAATTGAAATATGACTTTGAATATTTCAATCTATCAATTGATCATTGCCCATCTTTGTTGGAGATATGTATTTCAATTTTCTAAAGAAAACGTTTTCACATTGATATGAATGGATGAATTAAATCAGTAATGAATTGAAAAAAATATAAGGATGAGAAGTGGCAATGTCCCTAGGTGACCAAACCAAAACATTCAGTCATGATTTCATGTATCTTTTTTTTTTGCTCTCAAACAGAAAGTATTGTTTCCTTGAAGCCTTGGATTATCATAGTGACTTCGATGCAGAGCAGTACCACCTATGTACTATTAAAGTGAACTATTCTGTTGGTACTAGCATTTTGAATTTGAAAGTACTGTACTATTGTTTTTCCTAAGTATTTATTGTTGGTTTATACCATGTCCTAAATGAGATTTTCCATTGGAATTTCATTAAATTTTGTGAAAAATATGAATTTGTACAGGTTTGTGTGGCTTCATTTATTTGTGGATATTGTTTACCAGGTGGGAGTAGTCAGTTTACCAACTGTACAGTACAGGCTTAAAAAAGACAAAAACCCACCCCAATCTCTTCTATTTGTCAAAATCACATTTTCCCCATCATGCTTCTTGTTTAAAACCCTGTGAAACATGTGTCTATTCAAAGAATTCCAAATCCCACAAATCCTAAATATAATAAATCAACTTTGAGGAAAAGATACCAGCAATAAAGATGACTTTGCTCTTGGACCAGATACCTCACATTTGTTCAGTTTTGACGCCCAAAGAATACCATATGCATATAGTGTCTTGACAAGAAAAATTAGTTTTCTGGTTTGATCACTTGTACCCCAATATACATATAGGTTAGTGCCAGCCCCTCCCCACCCTGGTTGCATATAATGTAAATATGAGGAGAGGTAAAGAGGGTATGTGTGTGAGGGGAAGAATATAAAATGCAGATTGAGATGGAGAAAGAAAGTGACGGGGGAGAGGGAGGGGGTAGAAGACAATTTGTTGCAGTAAATTCAGTACATAACAATTATTCAATTCTGCTTGAATTTATTATTCATTATAGAAATAAAAATATTATGAACATCAGCATTTAGATAATTTGTGTTTAAACATAATGGCCTGCACTTATCAAGGATATTTTGAATGGTACCATGGTACACTACGCAGATTTCTTGTATTATTGTGCTTCATTAAGCATGGATTTAGTGCCCTATGCAAAAAGCACATATTTATAATTTGGAATTTTAAAGTGTATGTGATAAAAGCATAATGGTTTTGTTCCTTGGTACAATTGAAAAAACCTTTGTGAATTCGGGCCCTTCTGTGAAATTATGAGTACTACCAAAAATTTTAAAGGACATATTAGGACAGTTGCATATTCATTTTTTCATTGCCATTATCAATTAATTTATCAATATGAATTTTAAGATAGATATCCCACAGTCAGTTAAAGTTACTAATTTGAAATTCCAAAATTCATAAATGTGTTTCATTTAAAAGTTGCATTAATTAAAATCTCACTTTTCCTAATCGATAAGCAAGTGGAACATCAATATCTTATAAAAAAAATCTTTCAAAATATAGAATGTTAAATATTGTAAACACAACCCTTCAATAATAGAGCTGCGTATTGTGTTATATTTCTATTCTATTCTAAATTTTGAGTTGATTACAATCATTTGCTTTAAAAGAGAGAACCATTAGGATATAATAAATAAATTCTGGACTATGGTAAATGCTTTACTGCATTCCTTATAGCATTTTTATTAAAAAAAGTAAAAATAAGCAAGTACTGTACGTTTGTATTCTCACTTTATATTATCAGAAACATAAATCATAACTGTAATTTTCATTTTCTAGGTTAAAGTTACTTCCATTTCTTAAGCTTATTTATGAAAGACAAATATATCTAAAGCTGCTACATTTTAATGTGACTAGTATTGTACAAGGAATAATAACATGTGGAACTATTTAATCTTGAACAAAATAGTAGAAATCGAGATTAATAGTACTTCCAAGTTGTAATTCAAAGTAAAGTGTTTATTTCAACTGAAGCATATTTGCTGTAGTAAACTAGGTGTTTCCCTAAAAATCTGTAGATCTTGATTACACCAAAAGTTTGCAATAAATAAAAATAATTGTCTAGAATACAGAACAAATTATGATTAGTCATCACACATGAATTCAATTTGCTATAAAGAAGGTTTTGTAAGAATAAAAAATGCTAAGGAGATTCCATAGGGTCAATTATGGGAACAAGGTTAACACTAACACTTTTTCCAGCTCTCTCCTGTTTTCTTAACCGTGCTTCCACTTCTGCTGGTCCAGGCCTGGGAGGTGCAGGGGGTGGTGGTGGTGGGGCATCATTGGTACTGGATCCTTCAAAGTGTCTTGGCTTTCTTCCCCTGTCAATAGTTGGCGCTATTGCATGTGGGTTCCTTGCAACACTGGATGAAATTTGGGGTGAATGCCGACCAGGCACATAACGAGAATCCATATAGCCGACCTGAAAATTATTAATTGGTGGGTGATAAATCTTCAACATAAACTCCCTTTTTCAATTCCAAATCTACAAACGATCAGTACCTATATATTTGTGTCATTCATATATGTAGAGCTATCAATATGATTTTTTTTTCTCCAAAATTGTATGGGTGTACAAGTCAACAAAAAAAATACTGATCAATTTCTTGTGGAATATGAAATCATAAGAAGGCTTGAAATTTCTTGCACTATAAAGCGATTTTTTTAAGGATATGAAAAAAGACAAGAAACTGAACAAGTAGCAAAGAAGAGTCTTTTTTTAACCTCTATAAACAACAAAATGTTTGATAAAAAATTATCAAAATAGAATCTTCCCACCACGAGGAACTTACAGAGAAATTTCCAGAGGAAGTTACAGAGATCAATCCAATAACAAAATGAGATTTAGGAGAAGCTTCTGACATGTTATAAACAAGTTAAAAGTATGGAACAGTATATATGATTTTCTAACAATATTCATGAAAATAAGAGTGTGGACAACTCCTTAGAAAATTAGAAAAATAATACCTCATCACCAGAAGCAACGTATGGTGTTCTGAATTCAGTGGCACCCATGTCAACTAATCGAGGGTGGTGACGAGCGTAGTACACTGGCTGGTTACTGATTCGGTGGATTGAAGACTGCAGAAAATAAATGATTCAAGTATTCCATATTTAAAATAGTAGAAACTTCTATATTTTATAAAATGGACCTGAATTGGTTCGAGATATGCATATTCTATAATAGAACATGCAATCGACAAGTTTTTTAAGAAAATAAACTTGCTTCTTTTTTGACGTAATGTTTGGAGAAAAAAATATGTTTGTTTCTAAGGAGGGGGGTGTCAAGAAAAAAACACGATCATACACGTTGCTAATCATATTTCTAGATTGTAATTGGAAAAGTTGGTGGAGAGTAATTTGTGAAAATTTTTAAGTCATTCCATTCTTATTCATATCTTAACTTTATTCATTGAATTATTATTTAGTATTTAAATTCAACAACAGGAATTACAGTCAAATTACGAGTATATAGTATTCACAAAAATAGCAAAATGAAGGAGAAGAAACAAATAAAAAAAAATGATGACTTCATCAATTTCAGAATAGCTTACTTCAAATTCAGGAATTTGTTGACCCATAGCACCAACAATCCTTTGGCTTCTTTCTTCATCCTCCATCATCATTGCGCTGGTACTCGCTGCCACATCATAGGCTGCGTTCGACAGTGAATCCTCGCTTCGCTCATCTATTGGGTCCCAGTCAGGATCATGGAAGAAACGGGGTCGAGACTTGGCATGACTACTACGACGCTTTGAGGAGTCTCGGTAGCGGGATTGTTGTCTTCTGATGGCACAACAGAAGACTGTCAGGACAACCATGAGGACGATGAAGATGATGGCTCCCAGTGCGATGCCCAGGATCTCAAGTGCATGGAGGTCACCTAGACAAAATAAAAACCAGAATGTGTCGTTGTGAGCTTGATCACTGTTTTTTTTCAAAGAAATCAGTTGGATGGCCTGTCAAACTTGAATATGAGACAATGAAATATAAAACTTTTTTGCTATTTAAGATTGATGTCATAAGATGTATTTATAAAAAAAAACAAGCATAAAAGGCCTACAGGTCTACCCAAAGAACTAAAATAGACGAAAACTATCAACACAGCGGGTTTGAACAAATTGAGACAAGTGTTCACTTACCTGAAGGTCCGATTTCACACTGTGGTCCGGAGTACCCTGTTGCACAGCTGTATAAGAAAAAAAAAACATAAATATCGAGTATTGTTTATACACAAATATCAAAACAGTCATTCGTTTTAGATTCATTTATATTTCTTAATTCATCTTGTAACCAGAAGTCAAAACGCACAGAACCTAGTAAGTGATCTTGGGACTGATTTTTCTTATAGTAAACTTGATTGCATTGATTATAACATGCAATCAATTATATAAACCAGTAGTATGATCATGTTCCAGCCACAAATGAAAATCACCAATCTCAGTGCAAACCAAATGAAGATAGTGTGCTTACTTGCATTCAGATCCATTCTCTGATGATGAGCAGGTTCCTCCATTTTGGCAGTACCCATCTGGGCAATTCTCTAAAGAAGAGAAACAAGATCAAGAGGCTGAATAGAGCAATATTAAGATTTTCAATGTTAGTTGATACTAAGAATGGATGGTGTAATATGGCTTAAAGCGGCGATGTCTACGTACAGAGATCACAAACATACTGTGTGATAATTGTTTTTGTTGCTAAATAAAAAGGTAGAAGTGGAGTTATCGTTATAGTTAGCATGACAATTATAGAGTAGATGAGAATGATAATGATGATCGTAGAAAATATTGATACCTTTTTTTCATAGCGACTTGACCAAGGCCCAGTTCTCTTTGTTTGTTATAATCTTATTTTTTTCATTAACTTCTTCTTTTTTTCTTCATCTTTTCCCTTCTACTGCTTGAAATCATAAGGGAGGCCATCACCCCCTACCCCTTGTAGCCCCGCCCCTCTTAAAAATGATGTGACTGCATGTTGTATGTGGTAGTGACAATGATGAAAAAGATGATGTCCATGAAGAAATTGAATTAAAGTGAATATGGTAATGATTAGGATGATGAAGATGATGATGATGTTGATGATGATGATGATGATGATGATGATGATAATGATGATGTTGATGATGGTAATGATGATGTTGATGGTGATGCTAACGATGGTAGTGATGCTAATGATGATGGTGATTATTATGACTGATTGTGATGATGGTGATGATGATAATGATGATAATAATGAAGCAGGTAATTGTGGTGGCATTGATGAAAAAGATTGTGCAAATGATGAAAATACATTCATGACGATGAAGATGAAAGTGATTATGGTTATAAACAAAGATTATAATTAATGCATACATGAAAATAAGATAAGTAATGCTGGAACTAATGATTAGATTTTACAGGTGATGATACAACTGCATACCTTGGCAGATTCTTCCTGGCAGTGAAGGGAACGGCGAGACATCTACGTATCCATTCATACATTGGCACACATACCCCTCGATAGCATGTTCCATGCAGACTGCTCCAGTTGAACAGGTATTAGGAAGGTCTGTCGGACAAGGACCAGGCTCTGAGGAAAGAAAATAATTACATCAGCCAAAAAAAATAGACATGTGATCTGTTTACATCTCTTAACCAGCAATCTCGACTTAACCTGTTGATTATTAATTAGTTCTAATTTTTAGAAGTACGTGTGAGCTTACTTTCTCATTAGTAGTTGTGTATGTGAAAGACCTGCATTTGACAAAGATTTGGGATAATTTGACTTCATTGATGGGTATGGATCCGTGGGCGAGGCAGCAACTGCGAAACGATTAGGATGGATATACTATGTGGTATTACCATGGTGGAATATCCATAAAATTTTGATTGACTTCCGAACAGGGGTTTTAGACTAGACAATAGCAGCGTCAAAGGAATGCAATCTCCAGATCATTTACCTTAAATGCCATTTAACCTTGGAGAAGTAGCTTGGTTTTCATTCCCCCATGTGGTATCCAATAACCAGCTCATCTAAGTTCAATGTGACGGAAAAGACAAGAACCAAAACGATATGGGGATATTTCATGAAAAACAAATGATCTATAGATTTTTCTTTTCTGAAAATATCCCAATGCTCACCTCTGCAGCTTCTTCCAGGTTCTCTGGTGGGATCTGGTGACGTATCAATGAACTCATCATTACAACGACATGTGAATGATCCTTCTGTATTGATACATTCAGCATTAGTTGAACAATCATTGTCATCGGATGAAAGACATTCGTTGTAATCTGTATAAAAGGTAGATCAATACATTAATAGTTAAATTCAGATTCTCCATTGTGTTAAAAATTAAAATAATACATAGCATTGACATCACCCTCCCCTCCCCCATAAAAAAATTTCAAAATCATTTGAAGGACCCCTACATTATAATTGTAATTCCCAAACTATGTGCCATGAATGGGGCAGGCAAAATAAATCCTCCATATTTCATCACAATTACATTTGAACGATCAAAATATGTTCTTTATAGACAAATCACAAACATAACCTTGAAGGAAACCAGGGCCCTGTCCATGGTGGATTATTCTATTGTTACTGGGGGTGCTGAGCATTGTGACAGTATCCCCTGCAACAATAGATAATCCTCCGTGGTCAGGTCCATGTATGAAACTAACTGAACCAAGTCCTGTTTTAACCAACAATTACCATAGAACTTGTGCTTCTTAGCCAATCAGAATCCAGGAAAGTTGTCGGATCTGACAACATGTCAGATAAATAGATCCATGAAATGATCCCCTGGGGGCCTGTTGCAGAATGAGTTGCGTTTGAACCCAAGTAAAAATATCAAGCGTAAGTCCAGAATGCGTGGTTTTATAGTTAAAGAATAAGTTGTATCTTATATATCCCACTTGTGAAAAAAGTAACTTTAAGAACAGTTACACTAAACTGTTTCAAACTTATACAGAAAATACAGGATAATTAGAATAGATTTGCGAACAAGAGATATTTGATACGAACCATTGACGATGATAGAATCCTCATCGATCTCGATATCTACAATTCCGTTCTGTACTGACTCTCCAAGTGATTGGGTGAATGCTGCCGAAACCCTTGACGAGTTCGCCAACGTGGTGTTATCATTCTCCAATTCAACCCGGTAATCGACCACAATAGATCCATTATGAAATGCATCAACCACGATGTTAATGTACCGACTAGCAACTGCACTGCGCTCATAGATAAGCCTCAGCTATTTCAAATAAAGACAATATGAATTAAAAGAATCTATGCATTAGTTGATTTAATCAACATTTCGATATATTACATAGGTGGGAACTAATATTTTTTAAACCATTGTGCATGAAATTAACAGAAATCATGATATAAACAAACCACTTTAATGTAATTCTCTTATTGCAAGTATACTTTACTAAGTAGAGACATTCTTTATAAAAGACTATCATCCCACTTAAAAGCAAATTATCTTATATTGCTGTTTCTGCTAAATTTTATGGCCATTGATTTTTAGACTCGTAATTTGCTTAATGATTGCTTAAATTTTATATAGTACTTACATTGTATATCTGCCATGATGAACTTCAAGTATATTCATTAAGTGTTAATGTGGAATTTTAAGAATGCTAATATACTGCAAATGGTATAAACATTTTGATATCCACCTTCAGTAAGTCTGTTCTAGAGGGGCCATAAACATTTTTATATCCTGCTTAAGCACACACAGTTGTCCTTTGCAACCGAAGTGCTACAAACCATGTTGATAATTATGTACCATAATTCTACTTAAGATTTGATTACCGTTTCCTTAATGTCTGCTGCAAGAGCTACAAACTCCTGGGTACTGCTACTGGATAAAGATAGGGTGAAGGCTGCCTTAACTCCTCGGAATCGAGTAATTCTACAGCTACCAAAGAACTGGTTGACAGCTATTTGTAGATCAAAAAAGAAATATGAAGATTATGACTTGTGTCTTTGAAAGGTTTAATTACAGCAATAGTTACTGTGAAACGATTGTTTTGGTTTTATAAAACGCCATCATTATGACTGATTCATTGAGATTCAATAACATTTAAAATAATTGACTTTTGTAATATACCGTGTATTGATTTGGTAAAATAAAGCGTTGATGTGATTTTCTATATCATACAAAACTCCAACAATATTTCAGTTTAGGAAGGCAGACATATCAGAGCTCCAACATGAACTTGCGCCATGAGGTAATTTCTTCGTTTAAGTTTGGGATTCATCCAATCAAATTATATTTAATCATGGATCCGACAAGAACTATAGTATGATCCATGATGTAAAGGAGAGATCATAACTCACGTCTACATCGGCCTTGGTTATTGAGAGCAAATCCAGGACGACAGATGCATCTGTAACTTGTACCAACTACCACACAGATTGAATGGGACACGCTGGCACATGGATCCGATGAACATGGATCACCAAGAGTGGTAGATGGACGCGGAGTTGTGGGAGTGGTGGTAGGAAGGCGTGGTGTTGTGGACGTAGTCATATTGCGGTTTGCTGTAGTAACGCTAGGCGTTGTCGGTGCTAGAATTCGATGAACACAAAATAAAAAAGCTATGTTTACAAATCTTAAAATTACCACATTGAATTGGAAATGAGAATTAACACAATTAGGGATCACAATATATCTTCTAAATACATGTATAAGATTTGCGCTTGATATTTTGATGTTTAATTACATATGCCTTTCCTTCTGATACAAAACGTTATTTCATTAAAATTTCTGCCATCGTGTGATGTTTTTGATGGCTGTCGAACAACTCTTTAATTTATATTCAACAGATGAAATGTATCCATCACAATTATAATCCATAAAGTATGCTTAACTACTAACCAACACATAATCTGCCAGGTTTGTCAGGTAGGGCTGGAGACTGATCGATAAATCCAACATTACATTCGCAGGTGAATGATCCCTCTGTGTTGATGCATGACGCATCATTATCACAATTGTTGTCCGTTGAAGATACACACTCATCAAAATCTATGGCGAGATTGGATATATAAATAGATAAAGATATAAATGAGGCAATGAACGAAAACATAAATGAATAAGTACACGAATTCATCAAAGCAAATTCCCATCCAGATGAGAAATCATACCTCCATCAACATAAATATACTAATGGTTGCTGGAGTTATCAAGAAACGCACAGGCTTGGTAAGTTTTCGGTCGGGTTGAAATCATTTCATTGGTGTGAATGCGAGTTAGTATAATTAAAATAAATCTCTTTGAAAAGTTCAGTTTGCATTTAATGTGTTTCATGAATGATTTGACAGATCAGTTTCATTTTTACACAAAAGTATTGTGTCAGAACATATCTGCAAATTCAAAAGTTGAACCATATCTAATTATGTTTAGATAATAAAAGTGTTTCTGATAAAAAATGAAGCATCCTATCTCACCTGTTACCATAATTGATGCTTCATCAATTGTCACATCGATGTTTCCCATCTCCATTGCCATCGACAACGAGTCCATAAAGGCAGTCATAACCAAGGTGGAGTTGATGAAGGTAGATGACGGAGATGTTGAATTATTGGTCACGTTCATGACAGGGTCTTCAGTCTTGAAGTTTACAGTGTAGTCAACTATGATGGAACCTTCACTAAATCCGTTAATGGTAACACCAAGATAGGTATCAGACAGTGTGCTCATCATGTAGATCATATCCAACTGTACATTTTACAATTAAAGAAAGAAGGTATTCATGTTTTAATTTAAGATTAAGGATAACATTTGGATTGTGTGATTAATGGAAGGTAGTTTTAAAATAAATGAAACTGAATTAATTAACTTGGGTAGAAAACGCATGAGGTAATATTTCTGAAGTCGATGACATGTATAATACATTCTTATATAACCCTACCGTGTTTTCAATGTCAGCAGCTAGAGTCTGGAAAGCAAGGGATGTTGTATTCTGCAGATCTTCTGTGAAATTAGCCGTTCCGCCATTTACCTCAGTGATTCGAATCATTGCTGTGAACTGCTGGATGGCTATTAGAAAAATAAGAAACATGTCATCATTGGTTTAGACAAAAAGACAATCTATTACGACCAGTTCATTTACATGATAACAATCCAGGAAGGGTGATTTATGGTAGACAATGAAAGCAACCAATCTCCAAGTACAAAATTAAAATATAGCCTACTAACAAGTGCAATTTGATACTTTGACAATCTTTCGATATTGGTGCATAAATAGAATCTGAGAGTATTCTGTAATATAAAATATTAGTATACCTTGAAATATGAACGATACTTTAACTTACATATGCAAGTGTTGTTAACATCCCTAGTGTATCCAGCTTGACATTCACAAATGAATGAATCTCCTGATGTGATGCAATCAGTATTAACATCTGATACACATGGGTTCAAAGAACATGGATCTACTGGAGTTGTGAATTCCTTCGTCTGAGCTTCTGTTGTGACAAGTATTGTGGTGGTAATTCTTGTCGTTCCATCAGTCAACTTTGAATCGGTTATTACATCTGCTGTAGTTTCAACTGAAGTTTTAGTTGTGGATGCAGAGAGAGTAGTTGCTACTTTTGTTGTTCCAGAGAGAGTAGTTGCTGCCTTCGTTGTTTCAGAGAGAGTAGTTGCTGCCTTCATTGTTTCAGAGAGAGTAGTTGCTGCCTTCGTTGTTTCAGAAAGAGTAGTTGCTACCTTCGTTGTTTCAGAGAGTGTGGTTGGCACCTTCGTTGTGTCCACAAAAGATGTTGACATTTGGCTCTCTGTTGTTGCAGATTGACGTGAAGTCTGAACATTTTCAGTTGAGACAATTTGTGTTGTGACCTGTGGCAAAAGTGACACTTCTTGCGTGGTTCGAGTTTGTGTAGTGGCAGAGTCTGTCGTCTTGAGAAGACCGTCTGTTGTTTGCCTCTCCATTCCCTCTTCAGTTGTCGATTTGGCAGTGGGGGTAGCTTGTGTTGTAGACTTTTGAGTAGTTCCTAGGTCTTCCTCAATTGTAGTAAGTTCTGTTGTGGTCTCCGGTCTAGTTGTGACCACGTCTCTCTCAGTTGTCGGTTTTCCTTTTTGTGGCGTTGTAAATGAAACGGTTGTCATCTTTCCTTCAGTCGTCATTTCTGGTGTTTGCGAAGGTTGAGTAGTAGCTTCAAAATCTGTTAAATCAGTTGTTTCAACATTGAAAGTTGTTTCCATTTGTGTGACCTCTTTTGTTGTTGCTTTTGTAGTCTGGATTGTACTTTGTTTGGGTCGAAGAGTTGTCTGGATGGTTGTCACTGGCGATTTTTGTGTAGTGAAAATATCAATCCCATCTGTTGTAATCTCATTTGGCCGCTCTGTATCAGTTGGCTGTGGCTTCCTTGTTGTCAAATCTGGTATCGTTGTATATTCTGAGTCTAGAGTTGTCACTTCTGCAGAAATGGTTGTTTCCTCAAAGAAGTCTGTTGTTGGTCTGTAAGTTACTGTAGGACTTGGTGACATCATATCCCCTGTATCAATGAAACATACGCACATACATGTTATTACATTTCTATCACACTGAAAACAAATTATTCCCACATGTGTTGAATATTCTATCAAGCATTATATCCAAATAGTAAATACTCAGGTTGTGTAGATATACATATAGATCATGAAATGTGTTGTGTGGTGGTATCCTCCACTGTAAATAGTGATGACAGAAATATTGAATCAAAAGGCAGTAGTAACCAGATAGAGGGCTTAATCATGAACATGCAAACATGGTCACAACAATGATCAGCAGCCCCGCATTCTCTATATCAACAGTTCAGTAAATTTCCTATCATTCATTTATATGATGTCACATCATATCCCACTCACGATAGCATTCTCTGCCAGGTCGATCACGGACATTTGACGACAAATCGACGAAACCTTCAAGACATCGGCAGGTAAATGATCCCTCAGTGTTGATGCAGAAAGCATTGTCATCACAGTCATTGTCACGGCGTGACTCGCATTCATCAAAATCTGCAAAGGAAAAGAGAGATGAATCACTGGTCATGTACGGCATTAATTGAACACTTCTAGGTAAAATTACGACTTCAATATTTACACTGAAAGGGTATGACCATAATTTGTATTATTATATCCTTCAGTTTCTCCCATCCTATTCCACCTTCTGTATTTTACTATCCCTCTGTACTATGACTTAATGTTCTTCAATGGGACTTGGAAGACCTTAACTAAGAATCTAGCTTCCATATGTAGTGTCTGTGTATTAAATTTGTCAAATGTTGTCAAAGGTTGTGTGTGATTCATAACAAGTATATTTCATCTTAACTGTCTAAAAATAATCTTAATGGCTATCATTACCAATGACAGTGATAGAAGATTCATCGATGGTGATGTTGAGAGTCCCCATCTCCATTGCACTTCTAAGTGATTCCATGAATGCACTGGCAATAATGGATGGATCAATCCTGGGTGTCGGATCATTTGGAATCCTGAATATGACGTCATACTCTGCGATGATAGAACCGTTGGCAAAGCTGTTGATTTCAGATCCTACATACAAACTGGCAATCGAGCTCGTCTTGTATACCAGATTCAACTGCAAGTTAGAACATCACGGGAGGAAGTAGTTACCAACAAAACCTATCTGATGAGAACAGTATAGCCCACATAAAATCACCTCTCTACATAATGTTTAGAACTATAATCGGATGTCTTTGAGGCTGATGATAGTTACTTACCGAGTTTTCTACGTCCATAGCTAGAGCCCGGAACGCAAATGATTCTCTATCCTGTAGATCATCTGTAAATAATACTGGTTTCCCTTTCATGTCAGTGATGCGAATCATCCCAACATATTGCTGGATTACTGTATGAAAATAATTAAAGCACATCTAGAAAGTAAATTCTAAGATACAGACAATTTAATTCTAACCATGACCTATACCATAAACACAGTACAGTTTATACTCGGAATAGTAGTTTCCGAGGATTTTGATTCAAATGATTTTAATTGATTTTGATTGTGATTAGAATTACTTTACAATATACTTTACTTCGAATTGATGGAAGATTATTCATAAGTTGTACCTATTGTGCCCTAACCAACATTGGAACTTTCAATAAGCACGAAACTATTCTGGAAACTTACATATGCAGATGTCATCGGAGTTCCTGGCATATCCCGCCTGACATAGGCACAAGAAACTGTCATCCTTCGTGACGCAGATGGTGTTGGGGTCCAAGGCGCAGGGGCGGGAAGCACAAGGATCTCCTGGCGTTCTTGGCTCCTCAGTGGTAGATATCATCATATCAAATGTAGTTAAATCAATTCCAGTTGTCAGTTCTAATGTTGGAAGGGTGGGCCATGGTCTAATAGTAGGACGTGGTGGACGAGTTGGACGAGGAGGCCTTGTTGGCATTATTTCTAGTTTGATAGAATTAAAAAAATACACAGAATAGATACAACAATATTATATTCACCAAATTTTGAAATGCTTCACAAACTTTTTCTCTTTAGACCTCCTTCGAGTCGAAGCAATTTCGTGACAATCCCATTTGCATCGAGATATCAAACGGTTAAATCATCTAGCACCTGATCGTATATTCTCCAGGTTATGTACAAAATTAAAATAGTTTATACTCATTAAGAAATAGGGAAACAACCTTAGTTTTAGGTAAACCCAATACAAATATTTTGATATCAAGCAATCTTTAAAACGCATCACAGATTTTTACTGAATTTCCACAACTGATTCGGAATGAAGTAAATCAGAAATATGTTATTGGAGGCATATCAAACGTCCTTTCCATGGTGTTTTAAGCAAATTGAGATGCTGTATCTATGTGTGTATTGCGTGGGTGTTGTTATGTATATATGTACATGTAATGAAATATTATTAATGCTATTATTAAACAAGTGGGGCGCCTCTGGCAGTCTCGCCTGCATTACGCGATTCCATATAGCAGCAGTGCTGACTTTGAAAGCGACTATATAATAATCATTCACAGAATATGATGATAAAATACTACATTCATTGACCCTAAATGACATTTGACATTAATCGTGGGACCGAAGACTTATCAATGATACAATGATACTTGATACCCTTATGTCCACATTTCATGAATTAGTTCCATACACTTTTAAAGATATGATGGCAATGAAAATGATACACCCAACATGGCCAAAGTTCATTGATCCTAAATGACCGTTGACCTTGGTCATGTGACAAAAAAATCAGGCAAAATGTTTAGTAATATTTGATTACTCTTATCTTCAAGTTTCATGATGTTGACGACGCGTCGCGATGCCGCCATCGGAAAAGCGCCTCCTATAGTCTCGCTCTGCTATTACATGCGAGACAAAAATGTATAAATTTGTTTTGCTGATTTTACATATTTTGTAACTTGTTTTATGGACTTGCAGAAAAAAAGTCTTGTCGTATTGAAATAAGTAAACAAACATTTAAAAAGTCTACACAATGTCATGTGGTTCATCTGCAAACAAATTATTTGTTGTGAGGAAGTTCTCCTATATACAACGGTCTTGAGATGTAAAGGCGAATGCTGTTTCGTTTGTAAAAAATACCAAGGTTTTCATGTTTCATTGAAAATAATCAAGACAAACTTAGTTGATCACATTAAACATTAAGAAATATTAAAATATATGTCTGAAAGATAAATTGCAAAGAATCGAGAAATGAAGAAACTGAGATGTGATTTACTTTATAAAGTAAAAAAGCAACAAACGAACACCTAATTCACCCAAGTTATATACTTACTTAAACATATTGGTCGCATTCCACTGAATGACCCGTCAGCTGTGCATCTCAAGATATCTATTCCAATCAGTTTAAAGCCATCCTTACATACATACTTCACCGTGTCTCCTACAAAAGCAAGAGGTCTGCGTTGCGGTAATTCTCGAAGGAACGGCAAGTCGAGCCACTCCAAGAAGCTGATGAGCTTCCAGAACGATTCACGGTAGATTTCGTTTATCAATGCATCAATTGCATGGGAAAATCCACTCAATCTATCCATCAGAGTCTTAATTGCTTGTGGGATAGGAAGATTAGAAAAGTCTAAGCTACTGCTCCAATCAAAGTTTGACCAATCCATACTATTAATTAGTTTGTTGAAATCCATAATCTGCTGTAATATTGGCAAACCTGACATATCCATGTCCATCCAATCGGCGTTTCCCCAGTCCATTCTCATCATCCATTGGATGGCAAGCTTCATTTGATCAGAGATGGGTAGGCCAGATAGGTCAATAATTTGAGACCATTCAACGTTATTCCAATCCATGGTCATCATCAAATGAAGAATACTTATTATTTCTTCAGGCAAAGGTAATCTCGAGAAGTCTATTTCACTCCAGTTAGGGTTTTCCCAATCCATTCTCATCAGCTCATCCATGAACATTTTAGTTTGGTCTGAAATCGGAAGACCTGTCAGGTCGATTATTTGAGTCCAGTCAGTGGTTTGCCAGTCAAGGTCCATCACCAAATTGAGAAACTCTGTTACTTCATCAGTCATAGGTACCATTGATAGATCCACTTGTTCCCAACTCATGTTACCCCAGTCAATATTCATGAGCATTTGAAGGAACAATTTCATTTGATCTGGGATAGGAAGTCCAGACAAGTCGATAACCTGGGTCCAGTCAAAATTCTCCCAATCGATTTGGGTAATCATGGTGATGTACTCTCTTAACTGGTATGGCATAGGGACATCAGTCATATCCATGTTCTCCCAATCCATGCTCATCATTCTTTGTAACAATGATCTAATAGGTTCTGGAAGACCTGAGAGGTCAATGACATCAGTCCATTCAACATTTCCCCAGTCCATTGACATCATCATTTCCAGATACATTCGCAATTGATCAGATATCTGCAAACCAGAAAGATCTATGACATCAGACCATTCAATATTTTCCATACCCATCAATCCTCCTAGAAGCTCTCTTATTACTGTAAAGTCCATGTTCATCCAGTCAAAGCTCTCCCAGTCAATCTGTTCCATCGACAAGAGTATGCTTCTGATCTGATCAGTTAAGGGAAAGTTCATGAGGTCAATCGCTTGCATGAATTCGAAGTTTTCCCAATCTATACTTTCAAGGAAGTAAATGAATTCAGAGAGTTGACTGGGTAACATAGTTGTATCCCAGTTCTCTCTGTTAGAGGTCAACATCAACAATAAAAGACTCTGTGATTCCTCTGAAATTGGTAGATTTAGAAACTCTATCATCATCTCCCAGTTCAGTTCTCGGATTTCCATATTAGTCAAAGCACTAATACAATTAAAATTCTCCCAGTCCATTATCATCATTAATTTGTTAAACATCTCGAAGACTTGTTCTCTTGTTTGGGCACCCATCAGCATAAGAATAAAATCCTTGTTACTTTGAGGAATAGGAAAGGTTTCCACCATGCCAGTCCAATTGACAGCATCCCATCGCATGTTCACCATGGTAAATAAGGCATCCCTGATGTCTTCTGGGACTGAGAGAGCAGATAGATCAATTTGATCCCAGCTTATATTATCCCAGTCTGTTCCCATCATCACCATAAGAAATTGCTGGGCAGGAGAAGGAATTGGAAGATTAGTAATGTTCTCGTTCGTCCAGGAAAAGTTGTCCCAGTCAATGTGCATTAGAGTTTGGAATATTTCACTGCCACTTTGCAGCACGGACAGATCCAAAGTATCTGGAAGGCCCCAATCTATATTCATTATCAACGAGAATATTCTCTCAATATCCAATTTCGACCAATCTTCTATATTCAAGAAAAGAAGGAACTCACGAATCTCTGAAGGAATGATAAAATCTGTGATATTTCTCAAACGGATTCTTTCCAGATCCATATTCATCAGCATCATCATGTATTCCCTCCATTCCTCCGGAAGAAGAGCTGTCATATTAATCCGGGTTACATCGAGCTCTTGCATGTCGAAGTTAATTGCCATCTCTATCCAGTTCTTCAAGTAATCTGGTATTGGTAACAGAGGCAGCATAAACTCAATCATTTCCATTTCAGACATGTCTAGGTGTCTTGCAATAGTTAGAAAGGTTTGGATTGATGCTGGCATCATGCTTTCTAGAACTGTTGTATCAAAGTTTTCCCAGTCAGTTGAAATGAATAATTCTAATATTCTGAAAGAAGAAGGCAGAGTCATGTTTCTCAAATTGATGTTATTCAAATCAAAGCTCTCCCAATCCATATTCATAATTAAGTTGAGATAGGGTCGGAGGACCTGAACATAATAATTCCCAGACATATTAAGGTTTCTCCAGTCTGAGAGGAAATAATGCAATCCGTTTGGTATTGTCATATTCGTATTGTACATGTCCATCAGGTCCAGACCAGTATAGTTACGGAAGATATTCCAGTCTATTGGATTCTGATGCAAAATGCGCGTGAACATTACGATCAGTTCAGAAGCCGAGGAAGGTACAGGCATATCATTTATTCCTGTCATATTAAGCCGGTCCAAATCAAAACTCATTACCATTGTGATCATGTCTCTTATTTCATCTGGAATGGGAGTAACGCGCAGTAAATCATCGACTCCTATATCTTCAATTTCAGTTGTTGTGAGAAGAAGAATCAAATCCCTGAGGACGTCTGGCATCATAGTAATGCCATCCCAGTTAGTATTTTGCCAATCTATGACCATTGCGATAGTCTGTCTAAAGTTATTGGGAAGAGGCAGTATTGTCATATCAAATGTACTCCAATCAAGCATGATGTAGGAACTTCTATTCTCGTTGAATGACAACCGGAATTTTGGCAGACCTTGGGGCAGAAATGAATTCAACATATCAATTGATGATTCCAAGTTCACATCTGACTGGTTCGTACTAGATAGGAATCGTCTCCCGATGGAAGTAATAAGATTGGCTGTTTGATTATCAATATTTGGTATAATAGCTGTGAAATTGGTTATATTCATATTCCAATCTATGTTCGAGAAATCACCATTCTCTAGGTTTCTCATTAGTTCAAGAGCTGCCTCGAATACCCTGTGAATTACTGAATCCTTGGATCCTAGACCATAGTCCTGCCAATCTATGTTCACTAATATGTCGATGACATACTGAGCAACATTTGTTGCTCTTGAGATCGGAACATCAACAGTTGGTATAACATAACCATCATTTTCCCAATCTGCAGTCACACCCTTAAATGGGTTTCCAACTCCAAGGTTTGGAAAATTTAGACTTTCAATACGTGATGCCGCATCGCCAATGTTAGCAGCATCCTCAAATTCACCCCTCCAGAGGTTTGAAACAGTTGTAAAGTCATCTTCGAATAGATCTCTGGTGACGGACCAATCCCAACCTGGAGTGGACTCGTTTCTAGTACTTCCACCAGAGGGAGGAGTCAGAGGCCTAACGCCAGGCGGGCGATTGTCCTCAATGATTGCGTAGCCATGCCGAGGTGGATGAGGAAAGGGACCACATGTCACTATGAAAAGATAGAATATGAAAATGTCAAGTCACTAGCACGTTCTCTCCCATTCTATTTCTTTTTTATTTAACCCAGATCTTTTTCATATTTTGCTTTCATTGTATAACGTTTTCATCGATCACAAAATTACAAACATTTTATAAACTTATCGTTGCAAAAGTGCAAAACATGCCATAGTATGTTCAAGGTCTTCGCCCGATAGACCGCAATGTGTGTAACACAAACATGTTAGACCAATAAATCAGATATAATTATACTAAAAATACATTGCATCTTAAGAGTCACTTAAATTATCATCTATCGTGATCATCTTATTTTTACCCCTTTGTTTTACAATGATATACATTATTCCATTTAAAGGGAAGATATGAATAACAAGATATGATTGTATTTGACCTATTTGTCAGCTACTTTCGCTTTTTAGTGAATGTATGTCTGATTTACTAGTGTGTGCTTTAAACAGATAGTAAACTGGATAGATCAATGCACACAGCACCATTTATAACTCTGTTGAATCATAATGAGTTTCCAATTATTGTATTTATTTGCTCAAATTACATTAAAAAGAGTTTTTGAAGTTCAGCACTATGTACTACTGACAGTTAATAACAAAATGCATTGTCCTACGATTACTAAGTGTTTGGCGTACGTATCGAGGATGTTTAACTTACAATCACAAACTCCTTCGGGATTGAACACAAATCCTGGTCGACATACACACTTGAAAGATCTACCAACGACGACGCATTCAGCCCGGGCATTAGCACATGGATTTCTTGAACAAGGGTTAGGCGGAGTAGGAGGCATTGTTGGTGTTGTGATGGGAACTGTGCGATGAAGGAAAAGGAAGTTACTTGATTGACTAAAAGCAGAAATCATCTTAACTGTGCACAGAGAGTCAAGTTCATTACGTTAATTCCAAGGTACTCAAGAAAAACTCCGACATTGCTATATTTATCATATTGTATTATGAAATTTCTTTAATGAGTATAGTGCTGAGACTTTTTTTTTTACAGGCAACAGCTGCCAGTCCGTTATTATCGTATTCTCTACCAGATCAGAAACTGTATCTGTCTACTTTTTCATAAATTATTTAGTGATTGTCCAAATAATAATTTCATATCTTAACAACAAAACAAAATCTTGACTCAAGCACCGTAACTTTCATGATCAAGAGGCCCTGGATTATCAAAGTAAAATGACCTTTTCTTCCCCGAATGTACATAAAAACAGCTACATTTGATCTATCGGTTGCTTGACTTGGAAAATCATTACTCACGAGCACATCTTCTGCCAGGTCGATTACGGATGTTAAGTGATATATCGATGAAACCTTCAAGGCACTGACAAGTGAACGATCCCTCGGTGTTGATGCAGTAAGCATTGTCATCACAGTCATTGTCTTCGCGTGAAACACATTCATTGAAATCTGAGGAGGAAAGAAAAAAAAATCTTGAACATAAAGAGAAGTACGACATCTCAGGACCTATGTATTCCATCTGGTTCTAACACCTTCATATTCATTCAGATTGATGATAATATTTGTATCAGATTCTACGTTGCACTTACCAATAACCGTAACAGATGACTCATCGATGCTGACATTGACAGTACCCATTTCCATAGCCATCTTCAACGATTCTGTGAATGCTGCGACAACTGATGTTGAATCTATCGTCGGCCTTGTTGTATTGGCGGTTGTATTCGTTGGGTCTGTTCTTTCCTCTTCCCTGAATTTAACTGTGTAATCCACAACAATGGAGCCATTGGAGAAGCCATTGACAGTTGCTCCAAGATACGAATCCGCAAGTGAGCTCATCAGATATATCATGTTGAGCTTTTAAGAAGTTAAAAAAGGAAATTCTTGTAATTTGATCGAGTTGAATATACTCTTTATTCTCTGAAACTCGGACAAAGAACATCAGGAAAAAAAATGATATTTCGTTTCAATACAGTACAGCTATTAGTTGCTACGAATTTGATATTACCTGAAATAATTAGGGTTTATCTTTTTGGTCCAGTAATGATACATGAGATCACATTAAAGGATACTTGAGGGATACTTGGTTTTTCAACCTAATTTTCGAATTCTGCCCATTGATTGAAAGAAACTGTTACAGTAGGGTTTCCCTACTTACTGTGCTTTCTACGTCAGCAGCTAGAACCTGGAAGGCGGGTGACGTTGTGTCCTCCAAATCCTCTGTAAATGAAGCAGTTCCACCATTAACCTCGGTGATTCGGATGATAGCTGCAAACTGCTGGGTTGCTGCAACATTTTGGAATGAATGGGACATTCTTTTTATCTATAGGCTGTCTTGTGAAACTCTTCTTGATTTATAAGGGTTTGTGCGTCACAAGGACAAAATGCTATCTGGGGAATGTCTCTCTTACTCTATACGAAACCATGCCATCATTATATTCACCTATAAAAATCAAATTACAAGATGCATAAGATTGCTCCTACCCACCACAACTTGTATCAAAGAGTTATAAACTTGACCATAGTAATTTATTATTGATTGTCATAACAGGTTATCATGCACAGCGTTAGAAAAGAATACAAAAATTATTTACTGACATATTTATTTATTCACAGTGCAGAAAAAAAGTGATCATAAAACTTACAGGTACAAGTATTGTTCGCATCTCTGGTGTATCCTGCCTGGCATTGACATCCATATGTATCACCCACAGACACACAGTTTGTGTTTACATCCGCCAAGCAAGGATTCGAGGAACATGGATTAGAGGATGTCGTTGGAGCAGGCGAAGCTTCATCTGTTGTAACCAACATGGTTGCTCCATCTAAAGTTGTCTGGAAATCTATCCTTGGAGTGGTCACTTCGTCACCAATGGTAGTCCCTTCCTCACTTTCTGTAGTGGATTCTTCGGTTGTTTGGGAAGGCAAAGATGTAGCTCTCTGAGTTGCTTCTTTTGCTTCTGTTGTTGCTCCAAAGGGAGTTGACTCCGGAGTTTCTGATGGAGTCGGACTTTCCGATGGATAGAGCGGTTTTGTGGGTGTTGCAGTTTCAGATGTAGCTCTGTAAATTTGGGTTGTACTTTCGTCTATTGTTGATAATTCGAAAGAAGTAGTTCTAGAAGATTCAGAAGGCATTGGTCTATCAGTTGGACGAGGTCGTTCGGTTGGCCTTTCTGTCGGACGAGGGGACTTGGTTGGCCTTATACCTAAAAATATAAATGTCAAATTGTAGTCAAGAATAGGAGATAAATAATTCTTAACGATATTTTCAAAATGAAATGATGATGAGGATTTAAAGGACAAGTCCACCCAAACAAAAACTTGATTTGAATAAAAAGAAAAAATTCAACGAGCTTAACACTGAAAATTCCACCAAAATCGGATCAGGCAAGGAGGTTCTAATCGTCAAATTCGTAAAAATTGAAATATTGTATAATTCAAACAATAAAAACAAAAGAAATAGTGAGTGACATCATCGACTCTCTCATTTGGATGCAACTGGCTCGTTCATATAACTATTTTGTTAAAAATAAGAAATGTCATAACCTTCTCATTTTACGATTTTGATGAAATTTTCATAATTGTGCTTGTCCGATTTTTCTCCATTGATTCAAATCAACTTGACTTTTAAAGAAAATGAAAAGAAATACAAAGTACACATCCGAGTTGATTTAACTGACAGAGGGCGTATAACAAATTATGAATGGAAGAATAGAAAAAAGAAGCAAAGGAAACGTCTATTACATTTGCTTTTTATATATTCGTTTGATAAACGCAAAAATATCCTTAGAAAGTAGACATGAATCTGATATAACTGTAATATAAGTTTTCCTGAATCTATGGATGTAATTACGACTGTCAACCATAAGGTACAGTGTCAACAGGTAAATATCTTTTGCAAAAAATATTCCGAATTGATGCAAATTTTGTCCAATGGGGACAAGCCTTTGGTACGAGTAAAGAAAAAGTGAATACAACTAATTCTGTTTACAAAAAATCTACTAAAGGTAGGGCAGGGAACCTTGTTTTTTACTTTTACTTAAACTTACTGATACACATTGGTCTCATGCCACTGAAGGATCCGTCAGCTCTGCATCTCAAGACATGCATTCCAACCAGTTGAAAGCCATCTTTACATACGTACTTGGCGGTGTCTTCTACGAATGCCAGAGGAGTCTTTCCTGGTAATTCTGGGAGAAACGGCCAATCTAGCCACTGCAGGAAGCCAACGATTTTCCAGTGGACATCATGTAACGCTTCATGAATTAACGCATCAACTGCATGAGAAAATCCTCTCAATTTATCCATCAGAGTCTCAAATGCGTGTGGGACAGGGAGATTAGAGAAGTCTAAACCGCTGCTCCAATCAAAGTTTGACCAATCCATACTATTAATTAGTTTGTTGAAATCCATAATCTGCTGTAATATTGGCAACCCTGACATATCCATGTCCATCCAATCGGCGTTTCCCCAGTCCATTCTCATCATCCATTGGATGGCAAGCTTCATTTGATCAGAGATGGGTAGGCCAGATAGGTCAATAATTTGAGACCATTCAACGTTATTCCAATCCATGGTCATCATCAAATGAAGAATACTTATTATTTCTTCAGGCAAAGGTAATCTCGAGAAGTCTATTTCACTCCAGTTAGGGTTTTCCCAATCCATTCTCATCAGCTCCTGGATGAACATTTTAGTTTGGTCTGGAATCGGAAGACCTGTCAGGTCGATTATTTGAGTCCAGTCAGTGGTTTGCCAGTCAAGGTCCATCACCAAATTGAGAAACTCTCTTACTTGATCAGTCATAGGTACCATTGATAGATCCACTTGTTCCCAACTCATGTTACCCCAGTCAATATTCATGAGCATTTGAAGGAACAATTTCATTTGATCTGGAATAGGAAGTCCAGACAAGTCAATAACCTGGGTCCAGTCAAAATTCTCCCAATCGATTTGGGTCATTATCATGATGTACTCTCTTAACTGGTCTGGCATAGGGACATCAGTCATATCCATGTTCTCCCAATCCATGCTCATCATTCTTTGCAATAATGATCTAATAGGTTCTGGAAGACCTGAGAGGTCAATGACATCAGTCCATTCAACATTTTCCCAGGCCAGTGACATCAGCATCTCCAGATACATTCGCAATTGATCAGATATTGGCAAACCAGAAAGATCTATAACATCGGACCATTCAATATTTTCCATACCCATGAGTCCTCCAACAAGCTCTCTTATTACTGTAAAGTCCATGTTCATCCAGTCAAAGCTCTCCCAGTCAATCTGTTCCATCACCATGAGCATGCTTCTGATCTGATCAGGTAAGGGAAAGTTCATGAGGTCAATCGCTTGCATGAATTCGAAGTTTTCCCAATCTATACTTTCAAGGAAGTAAATGAACTCAGAGAGTTGATTGGGTAACATAGTTGTATCCCAGTTCTCCCTGCTAGAGGTCAAGATCAACAATAAAAGACTCTGTGATTCCTCTGAAATTGGTAGATTTAGAAACTCTATCATCATCTCCCAGTTCAGTTCTCGGATTTCCTTATTAGTCAAAGCACTAATCCAATCAAAATTCTCCCAGTCCATCATCATCATTAATTTGTTAAACATCTCTAAGACTTGTTCCCTTGTTTGGGCTCCCATCAGCATAAGAATAAAATCCTTGTTACTTTGAGGAATAGGAAAGGTTTCCACCATGCCAGTCCAATTGACAGCATCCCATCGCATGTTCATCAAGGTAAATAAGGCATCCCTGATGTCTTCTGGGACTGTGAGAGCAGATAGATCAATTTGATCCCAGCTTATATTATCCCAGTCTGTTCCCATCATCACCATAAGAAATTGCTGGGCAGGAGCAGGAATTGGAAGATTAGTAATGTTCTCATTCGTCCAGGAAAAGTTGTCCCAGTCAGTGTGCATCAAAGTTTTGAACATTTCATGGGCATTTTGTAGCACTGACAGATCCAACGTATCTGGAAGGCCCCAATCTATATTCATTATCAACGAGAATACTCTATCCATATCCATTGTCGACCAATCTTCTATATTCAAGAAAAGAAGGAACTCACGAATCTCTGAAGGAATGATAAAATCTGTGATATTTCTCAAACGGATTCTTTCCAGATCCATATTCATCAGCATCATCATGTATTCCCTCCATTCCTCCGGAAGAAGAGCTGTCATATTCATCCGGGTTACATCGAGCTCTTGCATGTCGAAGTTAATTGCCATCTCTATCCAGTTATTCAAGTAATCTGGTATTGGTAACAGAGGCAGCATAAACTCAATCATTTCCATTTCAGACATGTCTAGGTGTCTTGCAATAGTTAGAAATGTTTGGATTGATGCTGGCATCATGCTTTCTAGAACTGTTGTATCAAAGTTTTCCCAGTCAGTTGAAATGAATAATTCTAATATTCTGAAAGAAGAAGGCAGAGTCATGTTTCTCAAATCGATGTTATTCAAATCAAAGCTCTCCCAATCCATATTCATAATTAAGTTGAGATAGGGTCGGAGGACCTGAACATAATAATTCCCAGACATATTAAGGTTTCTCCAGTCTGAGAGGAAATAATGCAATCCGTTTGGTATGGTCATATTCGTATAGTACATGTCCATCAGGTCCAGACCGGTATAGTTACGGAAGATATTCCAGTCTATTGGATTCCGACGCAAAATTCGCGTGAACATTACGATCAATTCAGAAGCCGAGGAAGGTACAGGCATATCACTTATTCCTGTCATATTAAGCCGGTCCAAATCAAAACTCATTACCATTGTGATCATGTCTCTTATCTCATCTGGGAAGGGAGTAACACGCAGTATATCACTGACTTCTATATCTTCAATTTGTGTGGTTGTGAAGAGATGAATCAGATCTCTGATGAATTCTGGAGTTGCAGTTATTTCACCCCAATTAATATTCTGCCAGTCCATTCCCATGGTGATAGCCTGCATGAAGTTATCGGGCAACGGTACTGATGCCATATCAAAAGTACTCCAGTCAAATACGAAATCAGGTCTCCCATTCGCTGACATTCGGATTCTGGGGAAACCTTGAGGTAAAAACAGATTGAATGCATCAACTACTTCTTCCCAATTTACATTCGACCGGTTTGCACTTGAAAGAGATTCCCTTATGATGATTGTTAAAAGGTTAGTTGTTCGATTATCAATAGATGGAATCATATCAGGTATCACAGATAAATTCATATTTATCCAATCTATGTCCGAAATATCACTGCTAGCTAGATCTATATTTTTGATGAGTTCAAGAACAGCTTCGAATATCCTACGAAGTACTTGGATAGTTTCCACAGACCACAGATCAATGTTCTGCCAATCCATGACCAGGACGATGTCGATTAATTGTTGTATAACCTGTGATGCTCCAGAGTTTAGGTTACCTACATCGGGTAGGTCAGGTATGTCCACATTAGGAATCTCGATATTTGGAAGGCCACCAAATAAACCATCATTTCCCGAATCCACCGGCTCTCTATTCGAGGTGGTGGTTTCTTCAAATGGATTTCCGACCCCAAGGTTAGGAAAATTCAGGCTTTCAATACGCGACGCTGCATCGCCAAAGTTTCCGGAATTATCGATGTCCTCCCTCCATAAAATATCAGAAGCTGTGGTGAATTCATCACCGAAAGTGTCTCTCGTGGTAGGCCATTCCCAGGCAGATGTAGAGCCGCTTCCTTCCATTCCACCAGGCGTCATTTGAGTTCCCATTGCTGGGGGGTCATTATCGTCAAAGATGACGTACCCATTCCGTGGTGGATATGGAAAAGGGCCACATGTTACTGTAACAAATCAACAAAGGGTATAAAAGCATTACATAGTTTCTTAATCATCATATTGTCATAACGTAAGCACATTCCTTAACTTGATGTATTTTGCACACTTAAAAAAGAAGATATATGATTCAACATGCACTAAATTCACAAACACAAAAAAGGAGATGGGCATATAGTAAGATATTGATAAATTACGTAGTTTTGACAGAATGGAGATAATGTCATTCACTGAGGTAATGAGACATTCATTTTGAGGGGCCAACCATGGCATATGAGGCAAATAGTACGAACGTTGGAAGTGACTGAGCAAATTTGTTTACCTGTTTTATACAAAATCTAACCTTTTTATATATTCTAACATACTATTCAGAACATGAATTCATATCATAAATATGCTTTTAATTTCTGTTTTTTCCTTTTTCTCATAACTCCTTTCTGTTTTTCCTGGTCGTGAAACCGATGGGGTCGACCAAGCTCCCCATCTGTACTTCATTGGTTTTAACTTAAATCATAATGTTTAAAAATACCTGAGACTTAATGATTTGGACTTCGAAATAATTCTTGTAAAACTTACATTCGCAGATACCATCCGGATTGAATGCTGATCCGTGTCGGCACACACATTTGAAAGATCTACCAACAACGATGCAGTCAGCCCGTGCATATGCACATGGATTTCTTGAACATGGGTTTGGTGGTTGTGGGGGCATTGTTGGTGTTGTCATTGGTACTGGAACAAAGAGAAACACATATCTTAATAGTGAAATAAAATGCAGATCACCCGTACTGTTAGGTTTTGGTATTCCCACTAAAAATCTCTGACAGGCATAATAGCCCCAAATATGAATGAATGTAAAATGTATCATTATTGATGATGATTTTAAGAACTTATTCTTTTTTGGACAATATTCCTTCAGTGTATTTTGAAAAGCTACTCACGAGCACATCTTCTACCAGGTCGATCAAGGATGTTTAATGATATATCGATGAATCCTTCACGGCACCGACAAGTGAACGATCCCTCGGTGTTGATGCAGAAAGCGTTGTCATCACAGTCATTGTCCTCGCTTGATATACATTCATCCAGATCTAACATGAAATTATATAGATCCAAATCAAATCCATTTTAAAAAAAAGAGAATGTAAACAAACTACCATTTCCAGATCAATACTTGATACTTTGTGTGAAGAATAGCATTGCATAAGTGAGTCCATCCTTTGAACTCCATGTTATCATCTTTAGTGTACTGACCTGTAAGATGTCACAGTTTATTTGATTGAGAATACAAACAGTACAGCGAATAGTTCCGAAGTCAATAAATTGCAAAAATTGTGCATTTTTGACAGTCGATGCGTCGATTTTAAAGCCCAATACCCTTAGAAAATAGATGAGGGTAAAGAACGTTTGTAACACACTCTAAACCCAGTGAACATACCGGTAATCATGATAGATGACTCATCGATGCTGACATTGACAGTACCCATTTCCACAGCCGTCTCCAAAGATTCTGTGAATGCTGCGACAACGGATGTTGAATCTATCGTCGGCCTCGTTGTATTGGCGGTTGAATTTGTTGGTTCGGTTCTTTCCTCTTCCCTGAATTTAACTGTGTAATCCACAACAATGGAGCCATTGGAGAAACCATTGACAGTTGCTCCAAGATACGAATCCGCGAGTGAGCTCATCAGATATATCATGTCGAGCTTTAAAGAGAATAATAATTATGATGAAATTAATTTTCAGTAACTCAACAACAGAACATGCACTACATGTGGGTGAAGAGCCTGTGCAAAATGCCCCCAAAATAATAATAAAAAAATGAAAACAGGGAGAGATAATTTCCAAACTTAACCGTCTTTTTTTAATCTGTAGACCACCTCGTCTTCAGCCATAACATCAACTAGAAGATCGATTCTTCTTCACCTACCGTATTTTCTACATCAGCAGCCAGAGTCTGGAATGCTGAGGATGTTTCGTCCTGCAGATCCTCTGTAAATGAAGCAGTTCCACCATTTACCTCAGTGATTCGAATCACAGCTGCAAACTGCTGAGTTGCTGAAATATGAATTGAAAAAAGTGGAGTAAGTACATTCAGTGTGTTTGCAATTAACATGTTTGACAGAGGAAATACCTTCAATGCAGTATACTTGGTAAACTTGAAAAAAGTAAAACATTTTCACTTCTGAAATTCAAAGCAGTTGAATTGTCTAGCTAAAATCAAATACCAGTGATTGCAAATGTGCGCAAAATCTACATTCTTCATAGTTATCTATAACTATAAGTCCATGAATACATCATAAGATAGTGAAAATGTCAAATGAAATCATTGGTATCATCGTAAATTATCTACGGTTTTTATGGCCAACCTTTACGGCAGTCCGATTTGTTGTAATCTTAAAGAAGATGAAGATGTATTAACAACTTAAAGTAACTATCATGCTTACATGTGCAAGTATTGTTTGAATCCCTCGTGTATCCTGCTTGGCACTGACATTGATATGCATTACCAAAAGAAATACAATCTGTGTTGACATCTGAAAGACAAGGATTCAACAGACACGGATCCGAAGGTGTTGTTGGGAAAGGCGAAGGTTCTTCAGTTGTAAACATCATGCTTGTTAATGCCTCTGATGTCTGTAGATCCGATCTTGGGGTAGTCATTTCATCGACACTGGTAGTTCCTTGATATCTCTCTGTTGTGGATTCCTCAGTTGTTTGAGACTGTAGAGATGTTGTATCTTTCTGAGTCGTTTCTTCAGACTCTGTCGTGGTTTCAAGCGTGGTTCTTGCAGGTTCCGAAGGCTGAGGTGTTACAGTTGGACTAGGCCCATCGGTTGATTTTTGCGGTTCGGTGGAACGAGGGGGTTCTGTTGGTCTTATTCCTTAATTATTAATGAAAAATACATTTTTGAAAATTCCAATTAGAAACTATTACACACACTACCAGGGGATTACATGATATTAAGTAAAGCCGTTTTAACAGTTTGTAATGATGACTCTGGAGTTAGTCCCTGAAAGACATTTGACACATTTTTTAAGGTTGATGTATACTCTGATTTCATTTTTTTTTTATAAATAACATATATTTTAATTCTGGCAAAAAGGAACAATAATACAATGAAAATGGAAACACTTGTGTGAGGTACAGCCAAGAGGACACCGGTCCCTATACTCCCATCACCTTTCGAATGCTTACACACATACATTGATACATACACACATATTCAAGTGTCATCAAAACTCATGTATATATATTTTTAAATAAATATATATAATAATGATGTATTACGATAAGGAATGTAATGGTATCCCCGGGGATGAGTGGGTGGTTGAATTATCTTGTCATCCATATCCACGTTATTTTTCCATTAATTTCAGTTCAATCTTGACGACATATCAAATACCATAATTTGGTTTCCTGGAATCTCTTACAATTTGGAAACATTTCACTTACTTTGGCACTGAGGAGGCAAACTATTCCATGAACCATCACTCCTACAGGTAAGAGTCGATGTTCCAATCAGCTCAAAGCCTCTCTTGCAGACGTACGTAATGCTATCACCAGCAAGTGAAGGAGACCAGGGGCGTGGTAAGTCAGGTAAAAAGGGTAAGTCGAACCGAACAAAAAATTCCAATATCTTGTTATACATCTCATAAAATGGACGAGGAAGTAAGTCAGAAATAATGAATTCTACTCGGTGTACGAAAGCCATGAAATGCTCCATCATACTTTCGACGTTCATCCCATTGGTGTTTCCCCAGTCCATTCTCATCATCCATTGGATGGCAAGCTTCATTTGATCGGAGATGGGCAGGCCAGAAAGGTCAATAATTTGGGACCATTCAACGTTATTCCAATCCATGGTCATCATCAAATGAAGAATACTTATTATTTCTTCAGGCAAAGGTAATCTCGAGAAGTCCATTTCACTCCAGTTAGGGTTTTCCCAATCCATTCTCATCAGCACCTCGATGAACATTTTAGTTTGGTCTGAAATCGGAAGACCTGTCAGGTCGATTATTTGAGTCCAGTCAGTGGTTTGCCAGTCAAGGTCCATCACCAAATTGAGAAACTCTCTTACTTGATCAGCCATAGGTACCATTGATAGATCCACTTGTTCCCAACTCATGTTACCCCAGTCAATATTCATGAGCATTTGAAGGAACAATTTCATTTGATCTGGGATAGGAAGTCCAGACAAGTCGATAACCTGGGTCCAGTCAAAATTCTCCCAATCGATTTGGGTCATTATCATGATGTACTCTCTTAACTGGTCTGGCATAGGGAAATCAGTCATATCCATGTTCTCCCAATCCATGCTCATCATTCTTTGTAACAATGATCTAATAGGTTCTGGAAGACCTGAGAGGTCAATGACATCAGTCCATTCAACATTTCCCCAGTCCAGTGACATCATCATCTCCAGATACATTCCCAATTGATCAGATATCGGCAAACCAGAAAGATCTATGACATCAGACCATTCAATATTTTCCATACCCATCAATCCTCCTAGAAGCTCTCTTATTACTGTAAAGTTCATGTTCATCCAGTCAAATGTCTCCCAGTCAATCTCTTCCATCATCATGAGCATGTTTCTGATCTGATCAGGTAAGGGAAAGTTCATGAGGTCAATCGCTTGCATGAAGTTGAAGTTTTCCCAATCAATACTTTCAAGGAAGTACATAAATTCGTAAAGTTGATCAGATAATGTAGATGCATCCCAATTCTCTCTGTTCGAGGTCAATATGAGTAACAACAAGTTGTGCACATCCTCTGAAATTGGCAGATTTAGAACATCGAGTATCATTGCCCAGTCTATATTTTGCATTTTGATGTCAGGCATAGGATTTATCCATTCAACCATCGCAAGTTGACTTAAAAAATCGAAGATAATTTTTTGTACTTCGGCATCCATTAACATCAGAATGAAGTCCTTGTTACCTTGAGGAATAGGTAAATTGTTCAACATTCGAGTCCAATCAACAACATCCCATGGCGTGTTAGTTATAGCGAATATTAAACTTTTGACTTCATATGGGATTGAAAGAGAAGTTAGGTCAATCTGATCCCAGTTGAAATTCTCCCAGTCTGTTTGCATTAGTATAATGAGAAATCGACTGACGGTATCAGGGATTGGAAGTTTTGTTATGTTCTCGATAGTCCAATCGAAGCTCTCCCAATCAACGTGTCCGAACATTAAAAACATTTCTTGAATATTTTGCAGCATCGACTGATTAAAAGTATCAGGAAGCTCCCAATCCATGTTCGTCACCAACGAAACTATATTGTCCATATCCATAGTTGACCAATCTGTGGCATTTAAAAAGCGGAGAAACTCTCGGACTTCTGAAGGGAGAAGCAAATCAGTAACACTGCTGTAGCAGATGCTTTCGAAGTCTGTATTCATAAGAATTATCATGTATTCCCTCCATTCGTCCGGGAGAAGGGAGGTCATATTAATTCCTTTAATATCGAGGCCTTGCATGTTGAAGTGAATTGCAATCTCCATCCAGTCCTTCACATAGTCTGGAAATGGCAATAGAGGTACCACAAGTTCAATTATTTCTATATTTGTCATGCCTAACTGTCTTGAAATCAAAAGAATGTGTTGAATAGATGCTGGCATCATACTTTCAAGAACCGTTGTGTTAACGTTATCCCAATTTACTGAAAGTATATACTCTAGAGCGTTTAGAATGGTATCGGGCAATCTCATATCAGTGTTATTCCTGTCAAAGCTACTCCAGTCCGTGTTAAGCAGAATGTTTAAATAGGGGCGAAGAAACTCGACATTAGTAATATTAGTAAGTTTAACATCGCCTAAGCTTGACAAGAATGGACGCAGAGCATTTATTACGGGCACATCTGTCAAATTCATGTTGTTCATGTATGCCAAGTCCATACCGATGTAGTTTCGGAGAAGATTCAATTCGATTAGATTTTGACGCAAAAGACGAGTTACCAGAGTAATCATTTGATATGCTGATGAGGGTACGGGCATGTCATTTAATCCGGTCAGGTTTAGCCGGTTCCAGTTGAAATTCATCATAACTGTGATCATTTCTCTTATATTAAGCGGAATGGGTAACATAGCTAAAATGTGGTCCGCTGTTACATCTTCCATATCTGTTGTTAATAAGAGAACGGAGAGGTCCCTGATGAATCTAGGAATCGATGACACGTTGAACCAGTTCATATTATTTAAGTTAATAGCAGCAGTGTTCATTGTACTCCAATCTATATATGGTACGGGACTTTCTCTTAACTCCAATCGTAATAATGGAAATCCTGTGGGAAGATTCGAGTTTATACTTGCAACTATGGCTCCCCAGTCAGCAGCTGACAGGTTCCCACCATTCAGAAACTCGTTACCTAGGAGCCGAAGAACCTCTACATTTATTGAAAGGCGTGTTGTATTGATACGAGAGAGGTTAATACCAGATAAATCACCCATATCAAAGTCTGGACGTTGAATAGACGCGATAACGCCTGGGATATCTGCAACCATGGACCAATCAGTGTCTTTTATGACATACATGATTTCTTTCATGAAGTCAAGGAAAGCAAGTTCAGTGAAATCAAGTGATGTCCAATCATAGTTCTGCCAATCGGTTGAGAGTATCAAACTTAAACCGTCTCGTAACATGGGCGGTAAAGGCAAGGTCGATACGTTCATGTTCTGCCATTTGATAGTCGATAGATCACCATTTTCCCAGTCAGTTGTCAATATTAAGTCATTGAATATCTTGAACAATTCACGTAAAATACGGATGACAAAAGATTCAGAATTAATAACCTGCCAATCTACATCCATTGCAATATCAATTATTTGTTGGATAACCTGAGTAGCCTGGAAATTTCCGAAATTTGGGAACATGTTCGATGAATCACCTGGGAAAGCACCTTCCCAGGTAACGGTGGGTAAGGTAAATCCTGGAGAAATAGTCACCATATCGCCAGGGATATCTCTACCGCCGATGAATGGTATTTCTGCATCAGGCAAATCAATTCCTTCGATTGGTATCCCCCAGCCTCCATTACCAGAATTTCTCGTTGCACCTGGAGAGGCTGAGGCCGATTCTTCATCGTCACCTGCAAATGGGTTTCCGATTCCAATGTTTGGAAAGTTTAAGGCTCCAAGGCGACCCGGTACATCATCGACTTCTCCGGTTTCATCGAATAGATCTCCTAGCGTTTCGTTTCTTCCCATACCGCCAGGCAACATAGCTCTTGTGACAGACACCATTTCTTCGAATCCTGGTCGAGGTGTCCAGTATGAAGGGAGGGATGAACTGTGTATATCAGGGGGAAGGACATAGCCATGCCTTGGGGGAGGCGGATACCGTCCACATGTAACTGTTTGATAAAAAGGTGAAAGGATGTCTTAAACATAGCATGGGAATGGAGACTGAAATATCAATATACCTTATTATTAGTATTCTTTAATACATTAAGAATTAATGCTACAAATGATCCGTCAGTAAATTAAAAAGCTTTAAACAACATGAATAGTGTTTTTGTAATCAATCTAAATGCATCGGCAAGTGTGTTATGTATATACGTGAACATTTACTCACTTTTACATTCAGGTACAGGGCCACTCCATTCTCCATCAACGCAGATGATCCATTTTGGACCGACTAATGCGTAGTTTGGATTACACATGAACAAAACCTTCTCTCCGTGGTGATACCAATCATATCGTCTGTAAGATCCATGATTTGGGGCCAAGATTACTGGACAAATAGGACGTGGCCTTGTCGGTGGTTCTGGAGATGACTCATCAGTAGTTATCAACTGGGACGATGTTAAAATGTTTATTGTAGTGTAGTCGCGAGTAGTTCCGTCAGGCAGAGGTCTAGTAGAAGCTCTTGGATTGGTTGTTCGAGGTGGCTTGGTGGATGTTTCTGGTGTAGTGGTTTCAGTGTCGATTAATGCCGTCGTTTCACTCTCTGTTCTTGCAGTGTAAGTCGTTGAAGCAACATATGTCGTTACTTTGTTCTCCTTTGTTGTAATAACCCCAGCTTCTGTCGTTGGAGCTCCTGCAAGGGTTGTTTTGGGGACAGACGTCGATTCCAAAGGTTGCCTTGAGGAAGAAAACGCTGTTGGCCTTGTCGACGAATCGGGTCTTGTAGTGTCGACGTTCACACCTAGTGTTGTTTCCCTTAATTCCGTCGTCATTTGCTTTGCTGTTGCAGGACTATCTTTCATTGTGGTTCCTTTACTGGTCACAATCGCTTCATTAGTTGTAGCTGCACCACGAGTTATTTCATCTGTAGTTCCTTTGGCACTTGTCATTTTGCTAGTTGGTTCAGTGGTTATCGCAGCTTCTCCAGTTGTAAATGCAGCAACGGTTGTTTCTTTTGCTCCTTGTGTTGTGCCAGCGGGAGAATCAGTTGAAATAGAGGCATCACCTGAATATGGAAAATGGATAATACATTTAAGATTTACTGATGAGCCATATCAAGAATGGTTATCTAATAAAATGGTTTGCTTGTTTGAACAATTATAGAATTAAAACTTTTGTTTTGTGTGAAATTTAGAAAAAAAGGATGGATAAGAAGAATACGAAGAATAGAATAAAAAGAAACCTAAATAGTACAAAAATAGGGTTTAAAAGTAAACGAAGATGAGGAATATAATACTAACCTTCACATTCAGGAATGTTTGCATTGTATGATCCATCATCACAAGTAATCTGAGATGCGCCGATCAATGTATAACCCTGGTTGCATTCGAAGGTTACAACGTCGCCATGGTCAAAGGTTCCAGATTGACTCCCAAATTGTGGAGTACCAGGGTCTTCACAATTACCTTTCAGAAAAAAGCATGGACAATGTAAATTACTGAAATCGTTTACCTATGAATCTGCATTAACGGCAAAACAGTAAACAAAACAAAAACCGTTTTTGTTTTGATATCGATACCCCTTGGCATAAAAAAGTACAACAAACCAAATAACTGATAAACGGAAAGATTATATTGGATGACATAAAACTTAGATCGTTAACATAATGCTTCCGTTACACAGGGGCGTCGATCCATTTTTCAGATGGGGGGAGTCAATGTTCCAAAGGCGCTCGATCATACAACCCCCCACACAGAGGCTTATATATATATATAAATATGACTCATGAGATACAGACACGTATCTCACCAACAACTGACCTTAAAACAGGAAAAGCGTACCTGTTTAGGACAGTTTAGGACCTGTTTGTAGTAACTCATGAGGAGGATACATATATCACTAAACAGATACGAGTGAAATTTCTTTATATTCTGACCTGACAGTTTGATATTGCAAGCATTTTTGGTAGCATTGATAAAGATTGGTATCTAAAAGAACAATAGATGCGAGCGTGAAGCACGAGCTGAAAATATTGATATTTCGATCTGAAAAAAAAAGTTTAATAGACGTTTTTGATGAAAAACAAGATGTATTTCCAACAAAAGATTATTGAAAATCGAAGCGGGAGATCTTTTGAGGCTTAGAACTGAAAAAGTGACATTCTATTCACCTATTTAATCATGAAAAGTAAGGGGTTTTGCTACAGAAATGATGCGAGCGCAAAGCGCGAGCTGAAAATTTTCACATTCCAATCTGAAAAGAGGACATTTTGAGCACGATTTGAAATAAAGAACGATTTGTGTATCTCAATCTCGCATGCTGAACATTACAATCTTATTTTATTTTTGCACATCCGGAATTATGGGGGGGGGGGCAAAACAATGTTTGCCACCCAAATATTTTCATTGGTGGGGCGATCGCCCTCCCTGCCCCCCAGGAATGACGCCTCTGCCGTTACAGAACGGATATTCGGAGATCGGAAGTTATTCAAAAGAGCAATTCGTATCTACACGAACTAACTCTCAAAGCAAAATTGGGTAAAAACGTATCAAACTGTGTGCATCTCTTGGGTGTTATTGTTCAAATAGTGTGTACAGCATCAAGTTAGATAAGCCTAATATTTTTCAAATTTAATGGCGTGGTGTATGTTATCATCTCAAAGCTTACTGTAACAGACTGGTGGTTCGGCATCCCATCCATTGCTTGTACATGTTAACTCAGAAGCTCCTACCAGGGTGAATCCATCATTGCAAAGATAGATGAGTGTGTCGCCATACTCCACTCCACCTGACTTAGTCCCGTCATCGATGGTCCCAGGGTCGCCACAAGACGCTGTCGAGTGTATTATGTAAATCACTTATATTCGTTATATATCAATTCATGTTTACGATATGTTTGATAGCGTTGGAATAAGTACAGTTGGTTCAGTACAATTCCATCCTTATCAAGGTGAGGTAATCTATCTTTGTTTGTGTTGGAGATATCGGAACCTATTTGAAAAGTTTTTTATTATTATGCATCGCAGCTTATTTTTAGCAATGCCCATGATGATGAGTTTACGGAAAGAATTATAATTCTTTCCGTAAACTCACCCTCTAAACTTCATGTTTTATGTTTTCATATTACATGTATAAGTTGCCTGAAACATTTGACGGGTATTTTACAACAAATCGAAGAATAAACAAACATAATGTAAGAATTTTCCTTTTACTGTCATAATTTCTTTGTTTATTTATTCATTTATTCACGTCCATTGAAATACATTGAGCATGTAAAAAAAACATTAAAAATGCATTAAAAAAACAAGAAAACAAAGACAAATAGCAAGATGCCAGTAAGATTTAAAAAAGGGCTAAGATTGTATAAGGATAATTACAGTACATGTATAAAAAATGAACATGAAATGGGAAGCTGCAAAAGAACAAAGCAAATGTTCTGTCGAGGCAGAACAGCCATAAGTTATAGTGGACCACTCGTATGGAATAATTTGCCCCCTGAAATGAAACAATGTCCTTCTTTAAACCCGTTTAAAAGAAAATGTAAATCTTACCTGCTAAATAAGTGTATTACTCAATGAATAACATTGCCTGATATGTTATATGTTTTTGTTACTTTTTATTTTTACTTTTAATTGCTGTAGTTTTGTTTTACCAGTCTACTGATTTGGTTTGATTTTGAGATCTTTGTTTTTCAATATCAAAAGTTGATTTGAAGATATTGTACTGTTTTATTGTCAGTAATGAATGTAAAAAGGGAGTAGCCTAGATAGGCCAATGGCTTTTTTTACCATCACTTCCCATTCATTACTTCTTGGGTTTTTTTTGGTCTAAATTGTACAACTGTTATTGTTGTTTTTACTCTATTGCATTAGATCATTATGTATTGTAACCTGTCATTTAAGAGATTTGAAATAAATTAATTTGAAGTAAATTTGAATTATAAACATACCAATGCATTCTGGTACGTTATTACTCCAAGGACCTCCGAGACAAGTGATGATACTGGCTCCTACGAGTGTATAGGAGGCGTCACACGTGAAAGTCACTATATCGCCGTTGCCGTAGGTACCTGATTGAGCTCCGTTTTCAGGGGTTCCCGGGTCCGTACAGTCGGCTGATGAAATTAATGAGAGAGTGAATGGAGGATACATGTATAACTTCAGTTTGTGTAATTGTTTCGTTTTAATTTTGTTAACTTTGAAGAATGTGACACCATGATATGGTGTCTTAGTCGTTCTGTCACAACTTTTAAACAAGAATTGCCTTTGGAAATTATCATGAATTCAAATATAAAAGAACATATACGTGTTTTATTTCTTGTCCAATAACGGTCCGAAGATTCAACCACATTTAAAAAAAAAAGTATGTCAAATTTAAAGATAATACAGGAAATGATTTCTTTCCATAGGTCTACATGATTTCAAATTTGCTTTACAAGTCATGTACTCCCATTTTTGATAACTCATTCAATAATATTTAGTATGAATACACTTGTCCAATATTAAAAAAAAATTATAATGCACAAAACCAAAATACATCTTGAGGTTGCTGTGGTCTACCTTGGCAGTTTGGAGCTTCTGCTGAAAATATTCCATCTTCACACGTAATCTGTGATGCACCAATGAGGGTATATCCACTATCACATGCGAACTCCACCACATCACCATGTTCATACGTCCCTGACTGACTGCCAAACAAAGGAGTCCCGGGATCTGTGCAGCTTTCTAAAGAAATCAAAATAAATACCATTAAATTACAAGTCGTGGATCCCGAAAAGATATATCCGATACATTGTTGTGAAAGTAAACACCAAAAATATCATAATCACCAATGTTTTAGAGTTTTAGGATTCACGCGACTGAAAATGTGTTTTAATTCTTATATAGGCCTTAGCTCCTTAAAAATGACTTGCTGTATCATGGGGGGGGGGGGGTTACATGAAAGTTGTCAGCGCTGACAATTTTAGTGAAATCCTTGTTATTTTTTTTCATTGGCTCAGAAGCTCTGACCTTTGACAGTTACTATGGTAACTGTCAAAAAAGGCAACCCAGATGTGCACTCCTTCTGAGCGCCCTGAACAGCTTGAAGCATTTCATTGGTACTTTTACACCACATCGTCATTAACTTCATCCTCATAACCATGGAAATTATTGTTGTTGATCATAATTATTATGTTTATCATTCAATTCATTATTGAAAGAGCCATTAACGTTGTTGAGCTTGATGACGATATATTAATTTTCAAAATTATAAATTTTCCATCATTAGTATTACCATTATAATTACTATCGTGATTACTATTATTATTATTATCATCATTATAATTATTATCATTGTTATTGTTATTATCATTATCATTACCATTATTAGTATTACTAATGCTGATGCCTTTATCATTATTATCTTAACTGAATAGATACATGTCATTTCTTTTTTTTTGGGGGGGGGGGGGTAATTACTATCACCATTCATGTAATTTTGAAGAGAGTTATATTTATCTTGTATTGTATTCATCCATGTTATTGGTATTGTTTTTGTCTGTGGATATTTCCTTACGATAACAGATGGGTGCCTCTGTGTCCCAGCCACTATCTGTACATGTTAATTCCGACGCTCCAACCAGTGTATATCCTTCGTCGCAAGTATAGGTGAGTGTGTCTCCATACTCCACACCTCCCGACTTGAGTCCATTCTCGAATGCTCCAGGATCTCCACATTGAGCTGGATCAATGATTTGTGATATAAACTAACTTATCAGACTCAAGAAACAATGAAGTGAAATTCTTAAATATATGGTTAAAATGGCAGCATGTTTTTTTATTTTCGTCCTCTGTAAGTCCAAACAAAGGTAGATTTTAACAAAGCATAAGAACTATAGAGTAAATGCCTGTTCAAAATCTTGTGAAATACTGGAAAACCCTTTTTACGTACTACAGCTTTGAAATTATAACATATTATAAACATAATATCAGTATCAGATTCATTCATAGGCAAACAAGATAGGGATATGGTTTGCAATTTCAACATTTGACGAATAAATAAATTTGGCGAATAAATATAAATCATTTAGAAACAAAGAGCAGGTATCCATCCGGAATAATGAGAATAGACAGATGTAAGTGAATGTGTGCCTGTTTGCTTAAAGGGTACTTCCTCCCTCAAAAAGTTCCATGACCAAGAATAAAATAAGAAGGATAACAAGAAAGAAATAGAAGTAAAAAGGGTGAAATATGACATCATAAAAATAAGGATTTTTATTTCGAAAAGGTCAAATATATCCTCCACCCTTTATTGATGGCTATTAGGCTAGTGCTAATTCATAACAGATTCTACACCAGATGACATTGATATGATGAAGAAATTGAAAATAATTATAGGATTCGCTGAGCAAAGTGAATTAGAAAGGGTGCACTCACCGTAACAAAGGGGCACTTCGTCACTCCAGACTCCTTCCACACAACTGATGATACGTGCTCCTACCAGGGTGAATGTATCATCGCAGGTGAACGTTACCGTATCTCCATTACCATAGGAACCAGATTGGTTTCCATCAGCAGGAGTACCAGGATCAGAACAGTCGGCTGAAAGATGATTATTTGGGTGACACAATTAATTTCATGACTGTGACATTGAGCAGCGTCATATTTCTTGTGTTTATTTTGCTCTCTTAGCATAATGAGACATTGGCTTTACAAGAGTAATACTACACATTGACTTTACAAATATAAAATTACATTTTTCATCTTTTTAAATTTTCAGATATCTGACTGCATGTTATTTTATACGGGGTGTTGCAAGAAAATATTTGCAATCAATCGCAAATATTCTGTTGCAATTTTACAATTGATTGATCACATTTAACTACACAATTCAAATTACACTCATTGTTTCATGGCGCAGATTAGCAATCAATCACAAATTTGCAATTAATTGCATGGCATATGCTTGATTTCGGGAACAAAAATTGACTTGCAATTGATCACAAGTTTCTTGCAACGCCCCAGTAGAGGACAAACAGAAAACCTCTTGCAAAGGCTTGTGTATCAATCTTCAAGCAGGTTATAGGTCAGCAAGAACATGGCTAATGCATGTTCGGGGACCCTCTCTCAACATACACTCAAGGCAGTGGCGTACCGTGGGTCACGGCATTGGGGGGGCACCAGCAAAAATTTTGTGTCACTTCGTGAACGCGCGAAGCGCGCCCAGTTGCCAGGTATACTGACCTAACAGAGACATTTTAAGGACAGTGCCATTAAACGGATATGTATCTCACTGGTCAAATAATGCGAGCGCGAAGCGCGAGCTTAAAATTTTTGATATTCAGACCTAAATAGGGACATTATAATCAGTCTTTTGGAATCATGATACGTACCTGTCTCGCTAAATAATGCGAGCGCGAAGCGCGAGCTGAAATATTTTTAGATATTGACTCTCCAAACAGGAGATTTTAAGGACTATATTTTAGGAATCCATTAAGAGTATACACATCTCACCATAGTCATCTAATGCGAGTGCCCATAAGCGCTTGCTTATTTTGTTAGAATTACATCTAAACATGCACATAAAGCACTTGTAATCATGATTAACATACCCATCTCACTAATCAAATCTTGCGAGCGCGAAGCGCGAGCTGAAAATTTAGGAAATTCAGACCTGAAGGGGGGCATTTTAAGGCTTATTTGTAGGAATACACGAAGACCATACGTAGTTCACTAACCAAATGATGCGAGTGCGAAGCGCGAGCTGAAAATTTTTGATATTCAGATCAGAAAAAGGGACATTTTAAGGACTGATTCTACGAATTCATATAGAGCAGACATATTACACAAAGCCACTACTGCGAACGTAAGCACGGACAGGAAATGATTTATATTAAGACCTTAAATGGGGCCATCACTTTTAAGTAGTCATGAAAAATAAGCACACTATTAATACATAAAACAATAATAACTCGAAGTGCGAGGAAATACATTTGGCAGTAATGAACAATAATGTCTTCTTTTCCACTACGTTTCTCTTCCTTTCTTCCTCTTTTTCTCCTTTTCCCCGTTTTTTTTTTTTTTTTGGTCAGCCGATTGGGGGGGCACGTGCCCCCCCATGCCCCCCCGTAGTTACGCCACTGACTCAAGGATTTGGTTGTCAAGTGAACTTGACATACAGACTTGTGAAAATATTTGTTCATATGTTTTTGTCTTAATCTTTTTAAAATCTTTTTATTCAATTCTTGTTGGTTATCGATGTGCCTGCGAAAAAAAAGTGATCAAGACGGACATACCTGCACATATTGGAGTTTCTCGATCCCATTGGCCATCCTCACAGGAGATAACAGAAGCACCAATCAGAGTAAAACCCTCTTCACACTCAAATGATACAGTGGTACCTTGGAGATAAGTTGGATTCCCTACCTGTCTACCTGAAGGTGGTACCCCCGGGTCAGCACAGTTGGCTAGAAGATGGATAATTACCAACAAATTATCATTATTCACTGTTGGGGCAGGAAACACTATTTTGCAATTTGATATTTACAAAGTTGGTAGTTAAACGTACCGTATTGAGCGCCTGTTTACACAGTTCTTTTTCGAATGGATAATACATTGCAATTCTCCCAATTATCATGGTATATTTTTTCTTTATTCCTTTATTTTTCAAGTATTTATCATGATCAGTTTTATAATTTTCTAATTTGGGGTCTCCTATAACACATATTTGTTTTTTCTGACTCCACGCAAAGTATTACAATTTTTGACTTAATAAAAAATTACTCCGGACAATGGAGGCCCACTTATGAAGTGCCCCCTTTACAGTAGGATATTCGTTAAAACAAGAGATGACGATAGCCCATTTCAAGTACTTTGTTGCCGTATCATCGAAATCAATTCATTTGTCCTGAATCAATTTCAAATTCAAATTCAAACTTTTGCGAACGACTGCAGAAGTCTTTTCCGAACCTTAATGTAATTCGATGCCCATCTCCTAAACCCTCAATACAATGCAATAACTTCCCTTCAAACAGAAATGGCTCCACAGATCATATCTGGAATATCAAAATATTAATTATGTTTACCAATGGAACGATTCAAAATGGCACCATCAGGTAATGAATTATTTTGACCAAGAAATTACTCACCAACACATTCCGGCACTGGTAGAGTCCAAGTCCCGCCATCGCATGTTATAGTAGGTGCCCCTACCAGCCCAAACCCGGTATCACAAACGAAAGAAACCGTTGTATAAGCCTGGTATGTCGGAGTCCCTTCTTGGGACCCGTCCATAGGAGATCCGGGGTCACTACAATCAACTGGGATAAAGCATTGGTAGAATAGTCTGCTAATATCACGTTGCGTTAATGTCTAAATAAAAGCTAACTAATAGAGCATATAAAAGTGATATGGACAACGATTTCTTGAAACACAACTTAAAACAAATAAGTCAAAACTGTTAAATACCTAGTAATATGCAAATTAATTACTTATACATACGATCGATATGATTAATCTTAATCTGGAATACAAGTTATAAATTCTTATTGTGAATAAAATAAAACAGTTAAGGAAAGTTTCGAAGAGTGATAAAATTTTTCGACGGCACAAAAATGTATTTTGTTAATGAAATTTGTATATTAACAAATGATATCTTGAAATTTGATTGTAAAAACACACTTAAGCTTGGGCTTGGAAGTTGGTTCCTGTGTCCATATCTCTCACGTTTAACATGCTAAGAATATTTATGCTCTAATGAAACAAATTCCAAACAAAATTATTCCCTTAAATCCTGTATTAATTTTCGTAAAACTAAGATGAATTCATTGTCAAATGATATAAAATAATTCCATTACAAAACACAGTGTTAATGGGTACCATAGAAACATTTATGGCTAAAACGTGAAATGTCAAAGTTGAAAATTAGAATCCTCGAACTGTGGGACCACATTTACGGAATACAATACTTTGTATAGGCTTGTTGTTACATCTTTCTTATATCTTTATTCATAATAGAGGCCTCTCACTATAATATTTCCAGGAGGGGTGTTAAATTGATTTAATTGTCAAATTCATATTTATCAGTTAAAATCAAAAGGGAGCTCAATTCATTATGCAATAGAACAGAGGTTAGCCCAGTATACATCAGAGGCGGTGACTGTGTGTTTTGATGGGGGAGGGGCAGATGACTTAAAAGGGGTGTTATTTAAAAGAAAATAGTGAGCGGTCCCCCTTGCTCAGCATTATCGAACTATTACCAAAAGACAGGTTCTGTAAATGTTACAGTTCTCTCATACTTACGAACACATGATGGAACGGGTCTGGAATACTCATCGTTGTTACACGTAGTAGACGGTGACCCAATCAGACTGTAACCTTCGTTACAACTAAACGTTACAGTAGCCCCTTCTCCGAATCCTTCATCAGCAGAAAGAGAGCCATTATCAGGTGCTAGCAGGACTTCACATGCTGTAAAAAAAAACAATAAGAGTGTTTTCAGAACAAGAAATCATCATAGAAAGAACCCTCTGGTATCACCTACATGTGACAGAGACCGAGAATTATGCTTACTATGAAGTTGGTAAACTAACTTCACAAATGATGTGCATTAGCCTACGTTTCTTTGTTATTGAATATAGTTATTTTGAATAGACATTTTTAGACAACTTCTTGATGATTGATGAAATCAAGTTTACTTTTCTTGACTGACTGACCGACTAACTGTATCAGTTACCTTTCAATGTGAATAAGAAATGAATAGAGCGTATTTATGCAACTCCCTTGGTTAAACATCAGCACAGTGATCCACCTAAACCGATACCACTTCGACATAAATTGGAATTCATCGTGAAAGAACAACTGTTGCTATGTAGGATTATTTGCGCGATTAGTATGTTTTATATGCCAGAACAGGTCTGGCGACGTTCCGATGAATTTCAAATGCCCGTCAGATGACAAAGGAGTCCTACGAAATATTTGTTGAAAATTAATGAACCGAAAGAAAAGTTTTGTGTGAATCAGGATCCATTAATTGCATAAATTTAACTGTAATAACTCTTTCATAAAATTGTATGATAAAATGGTAATAATGTTCAACATCCAATCAAAATCAAGTATTTCACTGAAGTAACATTTGGATGGAAAAGTAACTGTTACTGGTAACTGTTTTTTAAACGAGCCCCCAGCTTTTTGTCCCTGACGTCACATTCATATCCAAAGTGTAGTATTTTGAAATATGTGACTTTTCTCAATCCAGACGAAGACGTCTTTGGACAGCTGGGTTGCTTTCAAGGTATTCTTTGCCCTGGGGAGTGTTTCATGAAAGGACTTGTCAGACGTTTTATCCGACAAGTCCGATGTTATCCGATAGTTACGATAGTAACAGTGCTTCTCAACCAATCAGAATCCAGGAAAGTTGTCAGATCTGACAACTTGTCGGACGAAAATGTTGATGAAACGCCCCTCCCCCCATCATCTATTACATTTCAGCAAGTTTTGTTTAAATGTGCATACACATGCCTCAATAATTAACAGCTGGATTGCAAACATTAATCAATGTGGCGCATCGAATCCATAAACCCCAATTAAATGTACATCAATTGCCAAGTGAAAATAAAGGTTGCATTGAGATTCCATACTCTGAACCTTGGTGACGGTATCATTAGACTACGACCAAAAACTTCTGATGACTGATCTAATCTTCTAATTGGTGTACTTAAGACAATACTGGTAATTTAAGAATACCAGTCCATGTGACGTAAAAGTATACAGTCTTGTAAAATGTGAATTGTCTGACAAACCACGTAAGAAAAAGTACAATCGATTGTGTTGATTGCATTTGTTTAAGTAAAGTTTTCATATCATGTAATGATGCATTTTCGAAATTAAAATCAACTCATCAAGTTTTTTTTACCAAGTTTTGATAAATTAGTTCAATTGACACTTGCGTAATTCATAATTATACACATTCAAATTGAAGAGAGTGAATCTCGTCGAATAAATTCTGGATTAATTACTCCAAGTAAGAAAACCCAATCGAGGTTACAATTATAAAGGAAATATAAAAAAAGTACTCGTTAATAACGTGGAATATATTCACCGATTGACACACAATAAATATAGACATTTAAAGATGAGATGTGGTATTAGAATTAACTTAAACAATTGTATAATTACCCTGTGAAATCCTTTGAACTGAAAATATAGTGAGTATGATGTAACTTAAATGAATCCATTGGCAAGATTGCCTCCTATGTGAGTTGGTGGTCTGCATGGTCTGGGGAAAACTTTGCCTTTTCCACAAAAATAAGAAACCGACTATTAAAATTCATGCAACATGTTAGAGATATTAACACATTGCTCCTATAAACGACATAAATGTTGAGATGTAATTGTTGAACAGAGAAAAATGAACTGAGCTGATCCTCTTCTCTCGGGCGGTTTCCAGTTCATCTAATGCGAAGGAAACCTTATTCAATCAAGAATCCCCGTAGAAGTTTCTGCTCTTGGGGAACCAGGCAGTACCAAGTAACTTGTGCAAACATTTAGAGAGCCTCCGCCCTTTTGGACCACTTTTCGGCTCTCTCCGAACTTTCATCTATTCTTTCCCCCTCCCTTGACCAAACATAAATTGCGCAATGACGTACACATAAGCGTCTGTGAATTATAATGGCTATTATTATACCATATTCATTAGTATTCAGCTGTCTCTAAACAGGGGCACATGTTCACTTTCAGAAGAAAGTGACTGTAAACATAATAAGCAATATGAAGGCATTTACCGATTCTAATGGAATGAAATAACCGTAGAGAGACAGAAATTATTCTCTCTATGGTTATTTCATTTACTTCAAATTTTCATAAGGGTGTATAGGTCTCATTGTGTTCTTTACTATTCTTTCCTGACTAATTGTGACGCAAAGGCCTACGTGTACTGGTTTGAGACTCATTTGGAATCAACCGTATTTCTGCCAGATCAGGCACATCATTTAGATTCCAAGCACTCTCCTCATGATTCTGATAGTACCAGTTACAGACTGTGTCAGAATATTAAAATTGACATACCGTACTCCTGTAATTGTACAACTTTAAGAAGGGTGTTAAAGATTTATTAAGCATTTCCTCCTTCTTACATAATCAATTATTTGCTTAACTGTTCAGTGAATTGCGTGTACAATATAGTCCATCGATTTTTTTTCAATAAAAGAGCGGTGGGTATATTATCATCATTATAGTTCAATAGGCCTGTTTTGGGATGGAAAATGTAAAATTCCTCACGTGTCGCCCAGTCTGCATTATGTTATTAAAGAACATACTCCCATTGCATTCACACATGAAGGGGGTGGGGGAATCCCGTAGTTCTTCTTTAATTGAAATTGGTGTTTGGAATACAAGCGTGTTGAAAACAACCCGAAATATATTCAGAATTCTGGTGTTTTGATCGGAAGAAAACTATATAGTTGGAGACTATAATTAGCCATGCTTTGTGATATATTTGGTATTTTCTACTGGAAAGGAAATATGAATTTGAATTTGATTTAGAAAGTGAATAATGAAAATTGGGATCGGTTGGAAAGTGCCCAAAACTATGTTTACAAATTAATTATCTTTTAAAAAATTAATGTTATCTTTCTTAAAAAATGTTTGTTGTTTATTTTCTATTCTATTTTAGGGGGTATATTTGCGTGGGGTGGGGGTTCGCCGATTCTATAGTCTCTAAGCATATAATTCAATCAATGAAGACGTACTTGTACTTGTTAGGTAAGAGAGTGGAGGTTGTTAAGACCACCAGAGGCCACAGTAATATGTAAATCAGTCCATGCAACGTCATACTTTACTGCAAGACATTTCACAAAGCAGGCAGCCAGCGCTCTTGACATAACGGTCAACAACAATAGGAGTAATGGCACTGGGCAGATAAGCCATCCCAAACTAAACATCTTATTACAAAACTTGTACAGGTACTTCAGTATTCATGCATTTAGGCGAAGGATCTTTGACAAGATTTTTATGCAAATTGATCAACTTACATCAACGCACCAGTTCACAATGATTTCAGAAGCTAGGTCAGAATTGAATTGGATGGGAAGAGAGAGTAGAGAGATAGAAATAGAGAGAAGGGGAAAGAGAGAGAGAGAGTGTGTGTGTGTGTGTGAGGGGGAGAGATGGAGAGATGAACAAAGGGCGAGGGGTTTAATAGGGAAAATAAACCAAGGGCATTTTTTTTAAAAATCAATCAAATTCGTATTTATTCATTCTAACAGACAAAAACAAAGTCATTGCATAACGCAGTTACATAAATTAAGGTTATAGGCATGCTGGTACAAACATTGACCCTGCGTCAATAGAGTCGGAAATTGTGCCAAAAGAAAGATCGATGCGGTATAGCCCTAAAAACAGAAAAAAACCCTATTCAATCGTGGCAATCGTTAAAGTAACTTTCAAATGTGAAATGGTGCAAAGTCAACAGAAAGTTTTTCATCCTAATCTTTAGAGCAAGCGGGTGTGGTGTGCATACAAGAATCTGCCAAGGGGAAACAGTCATGTTAAATGTATTGCTCACTGTTTGCCAAAGACAAATGACGTATAAAATGACTTGAAGAACCTGTATGTCGCAGTTGTATGACATTCAAGTGAAGGTAAAACTTTCCTGGTACAATTCTTTGTCTATAATGTGAAATGAAATATATTTGATGTTTGGTTTTAGATTCGACATGTAAACGAGTCTTATGTAATTAAGTTGGCTCCTGTTCTAATGCCTCTGGGTTTAGGAAGTGATGGCGAGATTGCGATTACGAACACAACTTCATTTCACATATTCTGTAACTCTCGCTCTGTTTTCACTCCGTACAAATAGATATTTAAAGACCTGTTTTTGTATTGCAATCATTGAGGATATCAAACCAAAGGTGTGAATTACATCATACAAAGAAATAATTAAATGAATTCGTTCCAAGAATTTTTTTTAACCATTAAGTTTACTGTTACACTGGCCCATCCTTTTATCATCCCCTTTCGCTTTTTTGCCTCTTCTCGTTTTAACACGCCATAAATCTATTCAATTAGTATTCTAGACTTCATTATTCATCGTTCTCATGATCAACAAACAATGGTTGAAACGTTGTATGAGAGTGGTTTCCTTAGCTGGGGGGAGACTCCCTGCCTTAGCCGCAATGCAACTTTGGAAGATGTCTGGCGTATACAATTTGGAAAGATTGAAGAGCGCCATCAAAATTATTCAGCTACTATTTCAACTAATAAGATCACGTAGGTACGGATCTCCTTCTTCTGAGAGTGAATCAAAACGCTATTAATTTGGTTAACGCATTGAATTAATCACATATTCAGAAATCTAACACAAGTGAAGTAGTTGAACGCAGTATATTCTTTGATAATGGGTAAGGGGAATAGTAAATTGTCGAGGAACTCTTGCTTCGTCTATACCTTTTCTACGTATGATGTTCAGTGCGTCAAAAAGAAAAAAAAATCAAGAATATCGATGATTAATCATAAGCATGATAAACAAAATGACCTCTCGTTGTAAAGATCAAAGTCTCTTCTTTCATCTGGTGGAAAACATATGATTGTTAATTCATGTATGAATGATAGAAAAAAAACCCCGCAAAGATGGGACACTTAAAAGCTATTTTGCGGATGGTACTGCATTTCTGAATCAGATAAAAAGAGTAATGACCATTGGTTAATATACACTCTAAAACTCAACATTCACATTTGAAAAGATACTTTCAAAGGTAGTCACTTTCATAGTGTTTATTTCAAAAGTGAAGAAGATTACCGTCATATTTGTACATAATATAGCGATACACATACACAACTGAAACATGACCTCAAGGCACCTAACCAGAGGTGATATTTATATACTTAGAAAATTTTCAATCCAAACAGATGTATGCATGCATACATGCTGCCGTATGCCATTCAAATATGCATGTCTGTAGTGTACTTTACATGGCTAAACGTATAGAAACAGAATTCTGTTAATTCGATAGTCACTAATTATTCTTTAAATTTTAGATTTTTCTTGTTCTTCTATGTTTGAAACAGTGGATTTAAAAGGTACGAGAATTGGTGAACAACTTTTAAAAAAATAAATTGAATATGAGTGAACATTCACTGATAACTCATGGTCAAATTTTTCACAATGACCTAAGTTCAGGTCAAGTTATATCCAGACTTTCCATTACATCTATTACTCTTGTCACAATACTCTAGTCGTAATATTTACCGATCGTTTCAGTTCTTTGGAAAGATATGCAATGTATGCCCCTCTACCCCATGAAAAAAGAAAAATTAATGAAGGGTTTTAAGAATTTATATCATACCTTCAAGTCCGATCTTCTCTTCCAGTGGTGACTCCAAGTTAACTATTTTGACAATATCAATAACCCTAGGTCAAGTAGCTTGTTGATTATGTCAAAAATTCCAAATCTGCACCGTTCTTAACATATATATTCCTTTTTTTGTATTTTAAGTATTCATACATTTTGTGTAATATGGATTAATGGTTTTATTTGAATTCAATCACAAGAAAATAACACAGGAAGAACACAGGAAAATCATTTGCAGAACATGTTCGATAACCTCAAGTCAACAACTGCCATTCTCTAATGACTCCAAGTCAACTATTTGGCAATAACTACAGCTCCAGGTCAAGTTGACACTAGAATTTCCATGATATCAATGACTCATCAAAGCCCTGTCAATCTTTTTATGTGTATATAATTACATCAAATGCCTATTCTCGAACAAGTATGAAAATATCACCTCAGGTTAGGTGACTTGATGTGTTTTAGGTGTGCATTCCATCGCTGCATTTATATGCATATACAATAAAAATTTTATTTGCAAAAATGTGGCAAATTGCCTCTCGAATATAAAAACTACTTAAATTTGAATAATTTTTTTTTCGAGTGATAATTAGTCTTAGAATGTAGACAAAATGAAAAAAAATGAACACCATTTGTAAATAATACCAAGAGGTTTTTGACCAAGCGTGCATAAACCTTCTCCGTCATTGTTACTGTATTACCGAGCTGTTTGAAATCTCACGAAGATATGAATGTCATGAAGCAAAATCAAGGAACTTTGTATAAATCCTTTTTTTCGGTGAATTGGTGAATTATATAATACACTTAAAATTATGTTTGACATTAAAGTGTGTTAAAAATAGCGAAAATAAAAGGTATGTGAGATTAAACTCAACAAGAATCAAGGGTCCAAACTGAAAGAGTATGAGAAAAAAAAACAATTAGAAATAAATAATAATTAGAAATAGCTCATGCAGACAAATTGTAACTCCTGATATGTTGAATGATGCATTAAGTGGAAGAACTTGGAGGATAAGACATGAAAGAGGGCGAGAAAAGAAATAAAAAAAAACAGGAGGAAGGAAAAAAGAAAGAGAGCAGTGGGTAGAGAGGCAGACAAAGCGAGGGGAAAGGGGAAAAATAGAAAGGACAAGAATGGAGATGGCTAAGAAAGGTCCACTGCTAATAATATGCGAAAAGAAAACATCTTTGTGTAGTACAGATTTATAAACATTACGAATATGCATATAATATATATATATATATATATATATATATATATATATATATATATGGTGTGTTATGGGTCAGATATCTTACCAATGACTAAGTTATTTCAGAATTCATGCAATTGGCTAGAAATCATCATTAATGGGGAGTATTTCATAATTTGATTCAATAAACTATTCTGAATTGAACGTTCCTCTTATACCGCTAGATATAAATCATTTAGCTCTTATTGGCATGTAAGTTCTATCGGAATTATGGAAAACCCTTTTTTGTCTAGTTAATATTATTATTTCATATAATTAAATTGCATGGGTACATAGCTATTTGCATTTAAATGATTACAAAATAAGCCACTGAACATAAATACCTCAATCTCTCAAAGGAAACTATACTTTAGCTTTGGGTCATAATGTGCTCTAGAGTGTATTTCCTTTGGAATTCGCTATATCCATATCTCCGTTTATTTTCGATACGGTCACGAGTTATGACATCGTCATTCATATCAGTTGACGGCTCCTGACCAACTGTCATGTTAGAGTGTTATCTCACTCATCGGGGATCCTCCTCATCATACAGTCTTCTATTGGTGAAGAAACCCCTCTGTTTCGAGGGCACCACTGCCGCCCGCTGCTGCTCCAAATATTTATGAGACAGCCGATACCAGACCCCGCACTTGAGCTGCGAGTGATACTCGAAGATGATGCGGATGATGGGATGAAGAGTGAAAGCATAAACGAGTCATCAGTAGAAGATTCACTCTCATCATGAGCGGACCATTTTGAGAGTCATTCTCTTACTATTACCTTCGCTTCATGGTCGATCGCCAACATTGTTATTATCGGGAGTTGATGTTAGTCTGCCTGATTAATTAAAAAAAGAGTATTCCACGCTCCGTATCGAGTTAAATGTGATAATTATTATCCCGACCTTGATGTGATGACGATTATGTTCTTGGAATACCATGTGTCAGTGTTACCCCGCATCTATTAATTTCTGTTATATCACGATTCCATTGACTGTAAGCATGGTAAGAGTACGAGAACCCCGCTATTATACTCTTCACCTGATTCATATAATATCGAGAACGCATCTCGACTCTTGACTTTTGTTATATAGGTACTTTATCAGATGCCTTCCTTGTCAGTATGCCAATATATTTGTCGGGTAATAGTGGATGCACGCAGAACTTCGCACAATTTGATGATCCGAGGAAAGATCGATCTCTAAGCTTTTTCCTCTAATGCATTTATTTCCAGTCGACAATGAGGCTGATTTGCAAAGTCGCCGAACGTAATAGCACGCCGCCGCTTGTATTACGGGGGAAAACACCAAAGTATTGTGTACTAGGCATACCGTCCGCCGCCAAAAGGAGGCACATTCACCAAGGAAGAGGACTCGTAATGCCTCATTTTTATTTGCTTTCCTGCTCCATTGCAAGTGAATATCTGGAATAGTTAGTGTCTAGCTTCCCTTGATGGTTCAACCAACATGGATCTTTATTATACGGTATTCATGGCTTTGGTGAAAGTAAATTTCAGCCTCCTTCTTGTTCTACTGTCACCAGGCGAGATGCTTAAAGATGGCATCATCGGTATAGAAGCCCAAAACAGATCAAATAGTATTGACAATTGCTCGTAAGTATGATCAATCTATTGTTGTATTTGTATCAATGATAACTATCAAAGTTCATCACAACGTGTGAATTCAAGTTCGATAATAAGTGGATTTTTTTTTCTTTAAAATGTCTTTAGCGAATGTTTTTTCCATATTACTCTCTTTTTATCAATGCTAAAAAAAGAGTCTGAATTTTGTAAAACAAACTGACACTAACCATTCTGTAGAGATACAAACTTTACATTCTATAGAGTAATGGAGGCTTTGTTTACTGATTCTTTCTTGACTTCAAAATCCAGAGGAATTATTTCTTTAAGTAGAGAATGGTAGTCAGTTCTATAATTAATTGAATAGGTAAAGTTGATATAACAGGACAAAAGTACTTTATCGAGTCTCAATTTTTTCGATTCTTTAATACTAGAAATGAAATAGATTTAGTATTTAAGGTTTCTTTTAGCAGCAGCCTTTCCATCATTAATTATCACATTTCATTCGAGATTCTGAGAATTCTGCTGATCATATAGCCTACTTTCTAGTGATATTCTCCTATATTTCTATTAATAAATATTATTTTAATATGCTACATTATGCATAAAACAAATGCCTACCTTAAGACAGAACTGTGTTTAATAAGAAAATTGTTGATTGATATAAAGACAATCCCACACATTGTATATACAGATGTAACTGTAAATCTGACCTTTCTGTATAAAGCAATCAAGAGGGAATGCAAAAAGTGCACCATGTAGCAATACCTCTAACCTAGCCATGTACCTCCTCTCGTCAAGAATACATCATCACCTCATCTCAACACTTTCCTTATCTTTCTCTTCCTACCTCATGATCTCCCTATACCACCCAATTTATCTTGAAATATCTAATGAGGAAGAAATCGATAATTCAATTTGATTCCTTCTCCAAACTTCGAAGCCCTAATCAGTATGTTAATCATTCCCTTCGTCATTAAAGTTGCATTTAATTTAGCAAAGTGGTAATAAATGCGCTATCTCGGGTGCATTCATTGTTTAATGTACTTTTCACTATTCTCACCACCCCAACCTCTGACGCATACCCAACGAACACCAGACTCTCTTTGACATGTTTGATAAAAAATGCGTGCTCAGAAAGACTGTGCTCCTTAATCCAAGCACGTCCTCTTTTGAATGGGAATCCCACCCCTCATCCTACTTAGATCGCCCCTTCCAATAAAGTTTCAATTCTTCTACAAGGGTTTGGAAGGGTAGGTTCTCTTCATCAGTAGACGTAATTAAAAAGCTAAAAAAGAAGATCGCCTTCCAGTGATGGAGTGAATTTTTAATGGTTTTATACTTACAGTTTTGAATTAGAGTAATTTCGTGAAATCGTGGATGGGGTATATAAGCACATTAATTACAATGCGGTACCGGACCGTTATCAGTGTAGACATTGTGTCTTTATTGAGTTGAATGAAAGAACATCATTCTGAAAAGTATTAAATCATTTCCTGAAGTCAATGAGTTAAACTGAATTAGATTAAATAAGTTGAATTCAATCGAGATGAAATTCATCTCACATCTGGTGAAATAAAAACTAGTATACACAAAATACTTACCTCATTAGTGGGACATGAATTATGGGTGTGTGGAGGGGGAGGGGGTGTACAGGGAGAAGTTGGATCTCTATGTGAACGTACTATAAAAAAAATGAAAAAAGGATAGCGCTCAAACAGTATAGGCATACTGACATAGACATGATTGGTATTGTTACTATAGTGAAAGTTTTAAACATTGTTTGAGAAGCAAGAGTTCCTTTAACGATTATGTTGTGTTGTTACCATGGTTTGGTGTCCTTCTATCGGCCCTGAAACATCACAGGGGCATGAGCATTCTACAATGAAGCCCACTTCACTCCACATCTCGCTAATTAAGTAGCATGATACATGTTTAGAGAAAGCGATATGACTTCATGACCGTACGCGCACTTGAGTCTTAGGAAACACCCGATACTTTCTAAAGGGTACAATGTAATTTTATTATCATGATCAAGACTTCTTGGCGAGATCTAGGGTCACATGGGGTGAGAGGAATGTCCAGGGTTACTCTCTAACAAGCGTCTGGAGTTAATTCATTCTATCGAATCGGTCATTCCTTATGATTATATCGTTATGCCAGGGAGTCTATAACACTTCCCTGGTTATGCCCTGCTCGAATTGAAATATTATGAGCAAGCGGACTATAAACTGCAATCATAAGATCAGTATGATTTGACTCAATATACCGGTTCATATATACGTAAATATTTGATGAAATTGACCCGCGAAAAACTTATCTTGTGGAATTTAGTGTTTTCTATCGTAGAACCTATCGTGTTCATTGTTTACAAAATTGGCGTGGCGATGTATATGTTTCACATACTATATACCATATTCTTCATACTTGATTGTGCACCCAAGGCTAATTTTTTAATGCTAGAATAACTGGTGTGTTATGCATAATGTAGCTTTAATCAATATATTGTCCTTTACTTTAATCATTATTTTTGTTAAACAATGCTGCACCCAGTGCAAATTAGATTTATACATCTCAAATTTGGTACTGATTGTTAATATAATATTTAATATTAATAAGCATTACTGATGACGTGAATATATATACGCAGAAAGCTCATGTAACATTCTCTATCTTTATTATGGCGTTTTCAGTATGACTATAACTCCACTTTAATACTTTGCTCTAAGTTATGGGATCAGTTTTGATCATTCCTCGCTCCTTATATTATTTCACACATCGACTGATTTATCTGATGTTTATTTGGGTTAAAATAATTCTTCTTTTACCTTATTCATTCTTTTGGTATTAACTTCATGTGACAGAAAATGAATACACAAATAATATAAAACATATTTTCCATCAATAGAGCAAATAAAGACCAAAAATAAAGACTCAATAAAGACCAAAATATTGGGTAAAAATGCTTCATGAGGGTAATTATGTGTCCAACCAATATTGGGCATTTCTTTTTGGGCATTTATATTTATCCAGTGTGATGAGAATTTTGCCCATTCTAAAGTAATTGCTGCATATTTTTTAACCTTACTAGACAATACGCTTCCCGCATTAGTTAAAATACTGCCCAAAATTGGTTGGACTCATGGTTACCCTCATGCTGGTTAAAATGTTACCCATTATTTTTAACAGTGTTGAATCCCGGTACCTTATTTACATGGTATGTGATAATGGGAATCCTATTTTTGCAGCCCTAATCTATAACTACTCGAATATAGACTTAAAGTTATGGGTTTCTTAAGGTTCTTCCTCAAGAATTTCTATGCATACTTTACATTCGAAAAGAAATGATCAAATGATATAGTATAAACAAAACATGTTTACCTCATTTACAATAAGAGTTGTAAGTTTAGTTTGAATGGTTCAGTTGAACTATAAAAGTACACAATTGCATGAGCTGAAAACATCAAGCTTTGATGAGTAAGTGATAATACGCAAGAAGCCTAGTAGATGGACAGATACGATGGAAAATAAATGTAATGGGACTGTTTAGAGATAAAAAAAAAGATGGGGATGGATATGAATAATGATATAGATAGATAGGGAGAGAGAGAGACAGAGAAAGAAATGGGGTGGATGAAGAGATAAAAAAATATTACAAGATTTGGAGGAAAGGGATGGAGAAGAAATAACGACGAAGAACGAAAGGTCACGACGCTTATACGTGAGCAGTTTGACATAGCGAGGAATAGTATTTGTTGATAGATTGCTGATCAATTTGTATGCAGATAGATAGAAGGATATATAGATGGATAATAGATAGAAAGGACTATATAGATATGCAGGTGTATATGGGCATGTATAGGCCTAGAAAAAAACATGAGTCATACTTAAATGCATATGAAATATGCGAATCTATATGTGCGTGAGGTATCATGGGGTCAATTGTGCCCTTCATTTTGGACATATCCAGGACAGACTTGACCAGTACATCAAGGGTTCAGCATCCAACGAATCAAAGGAAAGTCCATGAATATTTTGTTGTGTCTAAATGGATGCAAGATCACACTCGAGGTTATTGCTCTGACTCAGACTCATGACTTCTCCAACATACTCTATACAAAACTTCATAAATAAACATCATTACAAACAGGGGCCTCCAATCTCATGCATTGCATAAAATAATGCAACCGGAGGCTCAGAAATATCGGAGCAATTATCTGAATCGAGAACTTGACATCCCCATCCCATGTTAAAGTAAGTTGTCATCCTCCTGATTCAATGTGCAGCTTTAAGAACTTGGTTACGAGAGGAAACTCTTTCCTATTCTCCCTTCATCCGAGCCTCTTTTACCTCATTCATCAACTCCCGATTTAATAGCTATTCTACATAATGGATGGTAACTATCAGCCCGATCCCACTCCCTTTTCTCTTATATTCTTCATTTCCTTTAACTGTATATCTCTTCCTCTCCTGAGTGTAGTCCTTAATAAGGAATCATTCTCATGATATTCCCCAGTTTCCCCTCTTTTGATACACGTATTCTCATGTCTTCTCCGTGACAAAAGCATGCATATATTCCCTTGTCTATTTTTACGCTTTATTTCAGTATTTTCTTCTGCCTCCATCTCTCCCTCTCACTTCTTTCTTTCTTTTTCTATCTTATTTTACCCCAAGTCTTCGAATCTTTCACGAGATATACCTACCCCTCTCAATGCGCACCAGCCAAAATGTAAATAAAGCCTTATAAGGAGAGTGCTATGTCAACCCCTCAACGGATTGCTCATCCCTCGGGTAGCTCCGGGGATGATGTTGGGTACACCACTCATACCAAATTTATTCCCGACCTGAATTTTTTTACCCCATTATTTTGTTATCGTCTTACCAGGAGGAATCCCGACCTACCCCACCCCTATTAATTTTTGTCTCCAAGTTTATGCCTGATCATACTCTCCCAGTCCTCATTTTCCCTCTTCCCCACACGCGGGTCTCCGTTTTCGTGTCTTTATTCATTTCTTGCCTCTTTCTCCGTCCTTCTTTCATCTTCTTCTCATGTCATGTCACTTTATTTCATGTATGCCCGCTTCTTGATACTTCACTTCTCCACTCCGCTCTCGATATCTTTTATTCCCTGGCTTATGCCACACTCCATAATTCTTTCTCTCTTTACCATTAATAATTATCTTTATCAACCGACTATGCCATACATCTACCCAATAATCTTATGTCTATATCCATCCATCTACACCCTGAAAAATTATGGACATACATGGATCTTGAAACAAACAAGTTACCCCCACACACATCCACAGTTACGGACATATTCACCCTTACACACACCTACACACACACACACACACCCTTACCCACACACACACACCCACTCACACCCTCACACACATTCACCAACCCTTTCGTACACCCTATACACGAACACCCACGCGCTTCCACATCCGCACATACACACCCATAAAAATTAATACATATCTATGTACCGTTTTCCCTCTAAAAATATCTTGCCGTCGAACTATCTATCCTTTGTTTAGCTAATTACATGTTATTATGTTTTTCTCAATGTAAAACAACTCCATGATACAGGCATATTGATACGTATAACAGTTCAATGAAATAGCGGTAGAGAAACCGGTTTAAATTATTTTGGTGGTCGTGTGGTCCAGTGGTTAGAGCATTGGACTCATAATCGTAAGGTTGTGAGTTCGAATCCCAACTCTGCCATTGTCTCCACTTAGATAAAAAGGCCCGAGAGTGATATCTGTCGTCTATAACGTCAGCCACTATGACTGATTAACCTAGACGTAAAATGTTTCATAGGTAATTGGTTATATACCAGCTTGGCGTTTACCAGCAAAAATGCTGTCCTGCCGAGTTCCTACGGGAGTTACCACAAACAGATACAGAAACCGAATATTTGGCTCTTTGCCCATGAGATGTGGGGACGTGATATCATGGCATTAAACATGAACATTGGTGTGCAGACATCCAAACAAGACGATACAATATATCATAGAAGAAAATCGATATCAGAGTATATCATCTCTGTACTCGAAGAAGTCATTTAATGTCCTCTCATTAAATCCCGACATAGCTGCTCATCCATGGAATTTAAGAGCGTGATGTATACTCGCATAATATAGATAACGAGTTGTATGTCATCATGTCACGATGGTTTGTTATGTTAACACGGTGAGGGCATGCTTTCTTTGTCCGGGTTACTCCTTTGGCTTTGGTTGAAGAGAGCAGCTGCCTTTAGTTACCGCCATACTCCGGTTGGCCATAAAGTATGCCACAGTCACAACATCATCAGTCCATGAAAAATCACCCCTTCCCCCAAACAACCCCACAAGAGCTACATTTTGTATTACATGACACTGGGCGTTTTTTTTCACTAGTTTCAGTTTTGGCAAGTTAATTTAAAGGGGCGACCTGACCCTGGTGCCAAGCTGGTTTCAATGAATAAAATGACTTAAACCCTCCGAGATAAATGCAACAATGAAAATTTGATGAAATTCCATTGTTCAAAATACCGAGTTTTGTGCAAAATGCCCCTCTGTAGTGTCGTTCATAAATTTGTAATGTTCAGAAGTTGTGATGAATCAAGGAAAACATCTACTAGAACTGCTTCTCCATTATATGTGTCAGGAATCATACATGATGCAAAAGATGAAAAAAGGCAATTTGTAGAATTCAAATAGGTGACTTTAATTGCAATCAAACTTAAACGATCCTTGTTAGATTTTGGTCGAGGGTTTATTTCACTTTAAGAATATTGAGAGTAAGCTCAAACAATCTCCGGTATATGTCGGCATATTCGAAAGCAGTGACAATTTTCAACCATGGCAGTCACATTCTTCGAAAAAAAACCCAAGAGCTTTCCGCCTCACTTTCCCGCGTCAGATCTGATATATCATCACGTTACGCAGCTGGTTTGTTTCCAGAGTCTAATAACACTCTCTAACATCCAGATCAATCAATGTTTTATCTCAGTCCGACCAAGAAACCGACTCCAATATGCCGAGTAACCGATTCACCAAGTCGACTACACATCAGCAAATGATTCTTAACAATTAACTGATTAAAGCCATTTGCTAACCGATACTCACAATACAAACCCTCACTCCGAGCATCCAAAAGCGGGTGTGCATACTCGTCATTTATTCATTGTATCATTGAACATGTTGAAAGATAATGTACGGTATACAGTGAACAGGAATAGAGGTATAATACTGTTGCTATATTATCGGTACGCATTTGAAATCTGAGTATACACTGTAATACGAATGATAAATGTCTCTGAGACAGATTTGAACATGGGACCAATCGTCAGTAGACATGGACCACTGTTAACCAGTGTATCAGTCAAACCGGAAACGCTACGAAGTTAACCGATCTGGGGCCCGTTGCGGATCAAACGCAACTCTAAAAATCATGCGCAACTTGATTTCTCAACCAATCAACAGCGCACATTTTTGACTTTTGACTAAACGTAACTCTTTCTGCAACAGGCCCCAGGAACAGAAATCTTCTAAGTGGTTTTGTTCGTAAACTGGACTCTTTTATTTTGGCCTTTATAATGTATGACTTCGGGTAGGTAAGTAGCATGGACCTACAGTACTACACATGGCACAAGCTACATGTACCTTTACATAAATCCTATATTATTTATTTATTATTAAAATATCTACCGGTTGATATAAAATGACAAAAAGATTGTAACTAAACACTTTAGCTTACAATGTTAACTAGTCTGATCAAAATGTTATGTAACCATTCAGATTAGGATCTGACGAAGTCACGAGATAACAAGGTTGAATGTATAAGGTGTGTTTATGTCCCTTCACACAAATGGCAATATGACATTCGTTCAAAGGATGGATTATTCTTTGAAAGTTTTTAGTATATTCGTGTTTTTGTGATCTGTATCAGTAGTCAAATTAGCTTGAGTCCCTAATTATGATCGAGTCATAAAAAATAATACGCCAATGTTGCGAAATATGATGCTAAATGACTGTGTGAAATTTTGGCAATGTTCATACCGAGTTTCTTTTTAAAGCTTGTTAGTACTACGGTCAGGACTGGTATGCGAGCAAGAAAGACCACGCACAATAGACTGCACGCTCCATTTACACGATTGTAATATTTTCGCACCACGGAAACCCACTTTAGTCAAATTTGATTGTTTTAATGCAAGGTTCAGATTCCTTCGGACTACTGACATGACAAGGGTCTATTACTGTCTTCAAAACAATGCATATTAATATTAGCGTACATAGTTCCTGGATACCGAAGTACATTTATCTGGGGAGCGTTTCATCAAAGGACTTGTCGGACGTTCATCCGACAAATCCTGATTTATCCGACAGTTACCATAGTAACAGTGCTTCTCAGCCAATCAAAATCTAGGAAAGTTGTCAGACAAAAATGTTGATGAAATGCTCACCGGGTGTGGTGTACGCCGGAAGGTTTCATCCCGCCATATTGGAAATGGTTTTCTGAGACAGCGGTTTCGAGTTCGATTCTTGATAGTTGATACGCGTGGTATGTTGTGACATTTTCCCAAGTGTATTTGAATGTGAAGCAAATTGGTTCCACAGTAAACATCAGTGAGTACGCTATTGTTTCATCAAAACCAACAAAACTCAAAAGCGACTGACAAACTGATGCAAACGTCTGACTTGGTAGGCCCAGCTAATTCGCACACCCGTTTCAGATTATTAGTAGTTACCGCCTAATTTTCATTATTCGTGTGGTAGTAGACAATTTAATTGACTTTTTTAATAAAAAACATAGCTTGCTTAATTTGACTAAATAATTTTACAACGAAGATTTATCGTTTTTGTTAAATCAAACATCTAATATTTTATAAACCATGGTTTGATATGTTTAAATAGAAACCCATTGAACATGTTGAACGGGAGGTCCGTGGAACAACTGGAGAACATCTTTAATGTAACAAAACCAACATATCGACAGAGAATGATCCTTCTGGCGAAGCGCCAGGGACAGGATGTGACTCAAAGGGGGCCTTGCATTTGAAATGGAATGAAAGAAATGCTGAAATAAAACCCATACAGTCATTGATTTGCTGTCTGACTATACCGCCTGTGTACCTTACCTGCGTACGACGAGACTGATGCAGATACAATTGGCAACAGTTCGTAAGGCTGGTTTTATCATTTAAATTTATTATGTTTAATCACTGAGAGTAAATGATCTTCAAAAATCACGAGTTTTGCATGGAGTCATCTGAAGTAATATCTAAGAACAGTAAAAATGCTATTTACGATTTTTATCCAACACTTTTATAATTTGCCCTTTACAGCATTTGATTAACAAGTGTTACAATCTTACATGAAAACAAAAACAACAACAACAAAGTTTAATATTCATTATTTTTTAACCTTCTATATTGAATTAAAATGTATTTAAACTGTTTTACAAAAGCTGTAAAGTTAATACAGTAAAAGATTCTGTGCAAAAATTGACAGCGTTTTTTTTTCTTCGCTGTTAAAATATAAGGGCTAACAATCATAATGATATTAACCACATAATCAATACAAGAACAAGAATTCAAATCGATGCCTAAGTAATTATGTAGGACTCACGAAGGCTTTACCTCCCTAGCATACAATCTTTTTGTTGCGGTTGGTCAATATCATTATTATTTTTTTTGTAATTGAGCATCAACCATGACATCATGTTGTTAGTGCATCAATACTATTGTCTGATTTTTTTTCAAGGGGAAGTCCCACTTTGACTTGAAATTGGTTTTAATACGAACATGTGATCCGAGATGCTTGCTGACCATGTATGGGCCGTACACGTACCTCTTATTTCGGGGGGGGGGGGGGGTACGTAATACATTCGAAAACATAATGTCAGAGAGTAATCGAAGCGACCGAGTTTACATGCAGTTTGAATTTGAAAAAAAAAACATGATCGGATACATACTTTCCATGAATGTGAATTTTTGAAAATGAGGGGGGGGGGTGGGGTTTCAACTTCGCAATGACATGGAAATTGACGATTCGCGCTGGGTTTATTAAAAAAATATTAATCTACTCCATTTCACATTCCAAATAGCGTGCATAATTTTAATGATTGTAATAATGTGTATGCAGGTACAGTATGAAGCATAATGATGTATTCGATCCTCTCAATTTAATGATATACGTCAATGCAAATCCTACATCATACCATTTCTTATTTACCCTTATGTACCATGCACAGTCAATAAAGCAATGAAAATTTCTGTAATGCATCGAGGTATACATTTAATATCTCAGTTTGCATCATAATGCGAATCGAACGTGACTTCACCGCTCATTTTTATTATTTTTCGAGCACTTGGCATAACTTGAATAGGCACTGAGCTGTTGAGATACAAGTTCGTTGACTTCTATATTTTTATATGAATAGAAATGTCAATTCAACGTAATGATCAGGGCTTCGAATGCAGATATGTTTTAGTTATATAATCCTGATGACTGAATTTTCGCGGATTGTGTTTAATTTGTATCTGTACGGTATTTTCCCAATGTTCCAAACTTTATCTCTTAATGATTAAGTGTTTCTGTATTTACAAATGATTCACGTCTACTAATGCTAAAGAAGTTAATTGATTAATTCCCTTTTTGCAAATTTGTAGAAAACGCGCTCCATCTGCTTTCTAAGAAATTTCATTATTTTTGGTGCATTAATACAGGTAACTAATTATAATCAATTGTACATTCTAGTGTAAGCACCTGGTTCCTGCGTTCATTTTTTATTTTATAATTGATGTAATTAAACATTGGTTTTTAATATGCTTGATCATTAATTTGTATGGTATTATTCATTGGATTGTATGTTCAGTCGCTGGGACTTTTCCGGGGGGGGGGGGGGCGGTGGAGGCCCTGATTACCGACAAATATCGGTACCGATTACAGGCGTCTGGAGACCTTGTGTCGTGTTAAAGTTCCTCATCCTCCTTAGTCACATTTTTCTTCATCACACACAGGGGCAGATCCAGCTTTAATTAAAAGGGGAGGGGCGAAACATATTTTCATTCAAATTTTCCCCGTTGCGGCCGCCTAAATCTGTTTTTTTTTTATTCTACTTTTTTTAGGGATAGTCTAAATGTTAACAAAATGTTCATGCTTAGAAACAACATACGAAGCGCAAGCTAAAATTTTGGATATTTTATATATTTATACCTTGAAATTAGCAGCTTTTGTAACCATGAACTTCATGCGTATCTAATTAGAGGATCCGTGCGAGCTGGAAGCGCGAGCTGTAAATTTTCATATACTGGCATGTAAACAGACATGTTTAAGACAGTTTGCAGTGACCCATGAACAGAATACATATCTCACCAATCGAAGAATGCGAGCGCGAAAACTCGATTGTTGCCACGAAGAGGATAAAACTTCATGCGAGCGCGAAGCGCGTGATAAAAATGTTTTATTTCGAAATGAAAACTCGTTTGCAACCATGAAAAGGATGGATGTATTCACCAATCAACTGATTGGTGCGAAGTACGAAGCCAGAACTGAATGTTTTGATATACTGACCAGAACGGGAAATACTGAGCACTGTGAAATATATATCCTGTTTAGGTGGTCTGTCATTTATGACAGATCACCTCTTAATTTCGTCAGATTTTTCTTATTTTTATTTATTTATTTTTAACGATTTTTTTGTCGCCAAGTTATCTCAAAATCGACTTGATCAATTTCATTGAATTTCATGTCAATTATAGGATCTGTCGTGGACACGTGCAGTGAAGCTTTTCAAGGTCATCAGGTCATGATGACGTCATCTAGGCGCCATTTTGTAAAATCACATTATCAATCATATCTCCATTATCAATTATTAAAAATCAATCAAATTAACATCACACTAAGTTCAGGTCAAGGGTCATCAAATCATGTCATCAAAGGTCACCTGAAGGTCACGACGCGTGCGTCAAAATTTAAAAATGCTCAAAATCACTTTTTGACCAAACGAGAGTATGTTTCAGGTCATTCTAAGCATTTCAAAATTTTGCGCGCGCGCACGGATGCGCGCGCGTTTCCGCGCGTAATGCCTTAACGCAGTGCAAAAACATTGCATCGCTAATATAATTTTGAACAATTTGATACCCAATTTAGCTCTCTCTGACAAATAATAACGAAATTAACACCCGTTAAAGTTTGCAGCACGTGTGCGCGCGAGCTCTCACTATAGGCCATATATGGGCAAAAACATGCCTATTGAAAATTCACTGTAGCTCTTTAAATGATGAAAAACTACTACTGAATGAAATTCACGATAGGAAATCTAACTTGCTCATTTATGGAGTTCAACAGAGAAATGAGAAGGAAAACACCTACGATGTGGTGCATGAAGTGTTTGTTCATTTTATGGGAATATCAAAGGAAGAAGCGTCCCGGATCCCTCTTGTTAATGCGCACAGGCTACCCTCTTCCACCCGTGGAGTTGCAGAACCTCAACGTCAACCCCCAGCAATCATTGTCAGATTCGTCAGGATGATTGACCGTGATCGTTTGTTGTATGGATTTGAGCGACGACCACGTCAACACTCACCGACATCTACCCAGCAGCCTATCCCACAGCTTCAATCTTCCCCTTACAGTAAAGTTACCATACGCACCGATTTGCCCCCGAAAATGAAAAGGGAGAGGGGTAGATTGGCCTCAATCGCGTATTCACTAAGAAAGAAGGATCAAATGGCTACGAGAATCAAAATTGTTGGATCGAAAGTAATTCTACAAACACGCAAATTCTCGAGGAGTGCTGGAGCAACCCCTGAGAGCTGGTCTGTTTGGTCCGATCCCGGTAGCGAAAAGTAGTGATGTTTACAAATGTCAAAGAAATGTTTCAGAAGCAAATGTAAAGAAATCAGCTAACTCCTTAAAAAAAAATCAATGAAATAATGCTTAAATGAAATATGTACTTGAAGAACAATGAAGAGTGTATTCACGCTGAATAACATCGATACATGAGATAAAATGGTCAGGCGGTGGAATTATGCATTTTTTGTTTTAAATGATATGTATCCTTTGGGGCATTTTTTTCTTTCTTTTAAAGTTGCTACATGATCAAAATGGTGTGTTAAATGGATAACTAAGACGGCAAAATTTTGCAGATTATAAAACATGAAATTAGTATTTATTGAAAGAAAGTGATGGAAGATAGGTAAAGCTGCTTGTCACTTTTCCTTTTCTTTATATTCATATAAACAACTTTAAGGTTTGTGAAATCCCCCCCCCCCAGAATTGGCTGTAACTAAAGTTGTAACATATAATCATTACCTTTAAAACGGCAAGTAATTAGAGAGAAATGAGAAACGAAGGGTTTTTTTGCTTTCTTTTAAAGTTGCTACATGATCAAAATGGAGTTTTAAATGGATAACTAAGACGGCAAAACTTTGCTGATTATAAAAATATGAAATTAGTATTTATTGAGAGAAACTGATGGAAGATAAGGTGAAGCTGCTTGTCACTTTTCCTTTTCCTTATATTTATAAACAACTTTAAGGTTTGTGAAATCCCTAAACAGGTTGTAACTAAAGTTGAAACATGTAATCATTGGATTTAAAACGGAGAAATGAGGGGTTTTGATGTCCTTCTGGTTTTTTTTGTCCCCCTTATTTTATTTAATGATCAAATACTATGAAAAATATTTAACATCGTTTGACTTGTGTATGTATAATGAGAACAAATGCTAATAAGCATCTAACAACAAGCCATTAAATAGGAATGTTGAACAACGATGAAATTATAGAATACAATGTAACAGAATGATGAATATTTTTTTATTCAATTTGAAAATGCCTTTCACTTTTTTTCTCTATTTTTTACGGAAGTAGGGTGAACAAAAAATAATTATAAAGTGAAAAATTGGCATCAAAATTAGTTTTGAATCAAATAATTGAATTTGGCAGCATGTCCTTAAAAAAAAAGAAGCAATAGACAGGTTACGAAGGATTGAATAAGTTGAAATAGAATTCAAAAAAACACATTTTTTTTTAAACTGAATGTCCTTTACCTTATGTCACGAACATTTTAATGAATATTATATAATGTGGTTCCAGTGTACATATATCGTTGCTGCAAATCACCGTTGGATAGGAAATGTTTAAAAGGAAGTGATTGAAAGATTTAAATGAAGAAAGGGCAGAATGAAATGAAACAGAATGAGAATACTTTTAGATTCTCCAAATGGAAAGTCCTTCACGTTTCTTCTTTTCTTTATTATTAAATATCATCATTAAATCATTACCGTATGTGTAGTAAAATGGTTGCATTGGTATAGTTATTTTTCTTTCTTTTTTTTGAGCAAATAATCAATAGTATTCAACCGAAAGATCATGTTATAAAGAAATGATAGAAAGATGACGGAGTGAGAAGAAGGTCTTTTATTTGTTTGTTGTCCTTGTTTTTGTTTTTTCGATTTAAAGACCTTCAATTTCTTGTAGGTTTTCTTTCCTCTTTTTCTTTTGTAAAAGAGGGAAAGAAAATGTTAAAAGACGTTTACAATGACTGATTAGAATACTCAAAGCTGAACCAAAGTATTATAAAAGTATGACAGCAAGTCTTGGATGGAATGAAATTAAAAAAAAAAATTATGACAAAAAATGCTTAATTACAGCTGTTTTGATATTAAGTCATCTTTAGAAAGAAGTGTTGAAAAGATAGAGAAAGGATTTTATTGACTGAAGAAAAAAAAAATCACTTCACATAATCTCCTTGCATATAAATATAAAATTACAAAAGAATTATTTAGGTCTTAATTCCTATACTTGTATTTGTATAGATAATGTGGTATGATTTCGTCTAACAGCTTCAAACGCATGCATAAATAATCTCTTTTCTTCTCTTAATGCAACTAATAATTTCAAATAAGGAATACTCACTTGTTAAATGTATCTGATAAATGTACATGCATAACATCTTGCGTGTCAATTTTTTGGTCTTCTATTTCCATGAAAGGTTGTTGAGGTCAACTGTAAATAAATTATTTTTTATGTTGGAGTGCCTTTCCTCAAATGGAAAAAAATTGAAAAAGCTGGAGCTGTTATTTGTGTATTGCGTTCCTCTTGCATTTGTAACAAAAAATATAGACATTTTAAACGATTCTACAAAATCTGATGTAGAAGTTTAAGGTCTCGGACACGAGTCCATTATTGTTTGTTATTCCATCAACAAGGATATGCTTGACGTATATAGAAAATGCATTTAAAAAATGTTAATGACGGTATCGAGAGAGTTGAGATACATAGATTTCATTCAATTCTTTTTTTCATATTATATAATTTTGTTTACATCAGATATAAAATTATTTTAAAAAAAATATATGTAAGGCACACTCATTTGTATATATGTGTATATATACAGGTTTATAATGTATTCGCATGACACTTGCATGTCTATTTTTCAAGTCCTTGAAAGGTTTGCGAGGCCAAGTGTAAAGGATTTTTTTTTTTTTCGTTTACCTATGTTTCAGTGTCTTTCCTCTGATTAAAAACAAGGTCTAGTGGCATGAATAACGGTTTTCAATGGCTTTCAATAACTTGGAGTAGCTTGACCTTTATTTAAACTGCTCAGTTCATCATTGACCTGCTCTAATATGCAATGTTCTTTGTCACAAATATCTATGAATAATTATGATAATGATAATGACAAATTGCAGTTTAGAGGATAATGGAAAATAAAACCATAAATTCTTAGATGTTTTATTATCAAGGCTTGTTTAAATAATTTTATCAATCAATGAAAAAAAAGGTTAATCAGCAGGAGTTTTTGTAAATCACATCCTTAGACATGTTAGAGGGGGAAAAAGAAGCTAATTCAATGTTAAATTGAGTTTGAATAAATTATTTTTCATATAAGTTTGCATATGTCATAAACCTGTAAAGCATTTTTATTCATAGTGTTCCTAATTTAAGCAAGATGAATAATTTGTACATACACGTACAAATGCAAAATTACGTAGACCATGTACCAGTTTGATTTTAGATTAAGAATATTGTTGCAAAATTCGAACATTGACTCTTTTCACCTCCATTCACTTTACTGGAAAGTCTGCCCTGAATTGTTTGTATCAATGACTATGCCACTTTAAGTATTGTTATAGGGAGGCTTCCCATCTTCGTTATTATCTATGGGAGCTCACCCATGTTCGTTATGCATCTGTTCAGAACGCAAAGGTTAACATTTAGTAGACATTGTATATATGTAAATGTTAACCTGTTGAATCTTTGTTTGTTTGTAGATTTTTTCGTGTTCTCTATGTGCGTAACCAGTTTTTCTTCATCGAATTCTTCTTCTCTCCAGGTCTTTGCCTCGTCCACACTCACGTGCAAGCGGTATCCATGGTCTCCACAGGAAGCGCTGTTTTTCATTTCGTGTTATTCTCACAAAATTCCCGGTCATTGAAAATCAACCTTTTGCAATGTTGAATGATGATGAGTTATACCATTTGTTTAGGCCGAATACTGAAACCCAACAGAAAAATTGCAACCTGCCGTATTTTGAAAACCTTGTATCCAAGGAAATGAATTTAGCTGTAGACTTAAACGATAATAATGACAATAATTATCACAGTTCAAATTACTTTACCATAAATCAATTTAAATCTCCGGAAAAGTCAGCAAATACATTTTCAATCATGCACATGAACATAAGGAGCCTGAGCTGCAACTTCGATAATTTACGTCTTTTAACGGATACATCTCCACAAACGAATTTGTCTGTAATCGCGTTAACCGAGACATGGTTATCTCAGGAATCTAATACTTTATACTCACTTCCTGGTTATACCTTTGTAGAAAATAATAGAGCTAATAGGAGAGGAGGAGGGGTGGGTCTCTATATTAATGAAAAAATAGAATATTTCATACATACAGATCTTAATTGTATGAATGAATTTGCTGAATCTATCGTTATTGAAATTCAAATCCAAAAATCTAAAAACATTATTATAGCGGTATTTTATAGACCTCCCAACTCCAACTCACATATTTTTTTAGAATACTTACAAGATTTTCTACGAAATCCAGTTTTTATAAATAAAGATTGTTATATAGCAGGAGATTTCAACATAGACATATCTAATACTAACCATAATGCCTCACAAGAATTTTTGGACATAATGATATCCTCATCATTGTTACCATTAATTACAAAACCAACCCGGGTTACTAACCAATCTGCAACCCTTATTGATAATATTTTTTGTAATGTTACTCCTTTACCCGAGTCGGGAATTATTTTATCTGATATCTCAGACCATTTTCCGATATTTTCAAGAGTCCCGTTTAGGTTAACAAAAAATCATTCCCCGCAGCATAAGTTCCGAAAAGTAACGCCAAATAATATAGCGAGGTTGAAAGAAGGTCTAGAAGACACCGACTGGTCTGAGGTGTTCGGTTCGCAAGATACCAATACAGCATATAATATATTCATTAAAAATTTAACCACACACTTAGATAGACACGTACCACTAGTCAATAAATGCTACAATTATAAAAAGAGTCCAAGACTTCCTTGGATATCGAAATCAATATTACGGTCAATAAATCGTAAAAACAACTTATACTATGCCGACAAAATAAATCGTTCAGAGAAGTCGCATCGCAAATACACCATGTATAAAAATACCCTCACAAAAATTTTGCGCAGCGAAAAACGAAAATACTTCACAAACCAATTAATTCATTTCAAGCATGATATAAGAAAAACATGGCAAACTATAAACAATGCCTTGAATAAGTATAGCGTAAAATCGAACATAAAAACAATAAAACACAATGATATCGAAATTCATGATTCTGCTCGGATAGCTGACATATTCAATCAATATTTTTCACAGATCGGAAAAAATCTAGCCAACAATATACCATTAACACAAAAAAAATTTACCGATTTCACTCACCGACCAAATCCTAATTCTCTTTTTCTATTACCAGTACATAGGAATGAAATAATAGATACAGTGAATAACTTAAAAAACAAAAAGAGTTGTGGTCATGATGGTATTGATAATATTTTATTAAAAAATGTCATTGAATATATTGTTGATCCTTTAGTACACATATTTAATCTATCCTTAATTAATGGCGTCGTGCCCGACAATATGAAAATATCTAAGGTAATACCAGTGTACAAAAAAGGAGATAAGAATAATGTATGTAACTATAGACCGATATCTTTATTGCCTACTCTATCAAAGATTCTAGAAAGAGTGATATATACAAGACTATTAGAATTTTTGAATAAATATAACATAATTTCTGATTTTCAATTTGGATTCCGCCAAAAGCATAGTACTTCTCATGCCACTCTTTCATTTGTTGAAAAAATCACAAAAGCTATTGATAACTTTGAACATACAGTAGGTGTTTTTCTGGACCTCTCCAGGGCCTTTGACACTATAAATCATGAAATACTACTATACAAACTTGAAAATTACGGAATCAGAGGAAAGGCCTTGGAGTGGTTCAGGAATTACCTAATAAACCGTAAACAGTTTGTTAACATAAACGAACAAAATTCTTCTCCACTAAAGGTTAATTGGGGTGTTCCTCAAGGCAGCATACTGGGCCCACTTTTATTTTCGATCTATATAAATGACATTCACAATTCTTCGACAATGTTATCTTATATTCTTTTTGCAGATGATTCAAATGTACTTTATTCTCATCCTAATCCCGATATTTTAGTCAATATATTGAACATTGAACTGGAGAAGCTAGTACAATGGATAAGATCTAATAAATTGTCAATCAATGTAAAAAAAACGAAATGTATGCTTTTCAGCAATTCTTTAGATAAATTACCATACGATATTAAATTGGACAACGCTGACATTGAAGTGGTCACTACAACAAAATTTTTAGGTCTGATAGTAGACAACAATTTATCTTGGAAAACACACATTGATTTTATATGCCGTACAATTTCACGCAATATTGGTGTTATAAATAAGGTCAAGTTTTTTCTTCCAACTTCCTCCCTAAAAATGCTTTATTCAACATTAATTTTACCCTATCTAAACTACGGGATAATTGTCTGGGGGAACACACATACATCTTATCTAGAACGAATATTACTTTTACAGAAAAAGGCATTGCGCGTTATTTTTAATATGTCCTGGAGATCCCACACAGACCAATTGTTTATTGACAATAAAATCTTAAAAGTAAAAACATTATATCAATATAACTTGGGTCAATTTATGTATCAATTAAATAATAATATGCTACCATCAATCTTTGATTCTTCATTTAATAAAAACAAAACTATTCATAAATATCCTACACGTCAATCCGAGGAATTTCATTTTCCTCTACCCCGGACAATTCTTGCCAAATCCATCTTCACTTTCGAAGGCCCTCGACTTTGGGGCACTCTTGATAATACTATCAAAGATTCCCCAAGCCTAAATTCTTTTAAATTAAAGTTGAAAAAGTTTCTCCAAGATACTCGTTAGTTTTTTTAACTCTTCATCACTCATACATTATACTTTTCATATATACTCAGCACTACGAGCTGTGAAATATGATATTTTTCGTTTTCCTGTTGATCCGTAAATTCGCTGTGAGTGTTGGGGCAAGAATCTGGAGACCACTGATCTTGCTATTTTCTCTCATTTCTATTTCTTTCTTTTTATTCTTTTAAACTATTCATTCAGATAGTTTTACGTTCAAATTTCTACCATGTTGTGTTTGTGTTTTGTTTATATTCTTCATACGTATGTTATAGGAGGCTGCATCCTACAAGCTTCGCTTTTTAGCAGCCTCCTCCGTTTCCGACCTGTTATCTTGAGTATTATACATAATAAGTTTCTTTGTTTTATTGATTATAATTATATCAAGATGTATGTAACAAAACTATTGTAAATGTAAATGATTGTTGGAAATGGAAAAAATAAATGAAATGAAATGAAATGAAATAATCCGTTGACCCCCAATTTTTTTTCATATATCGATAGAGTATGAGTTGTAGATTTGATGTCATGTCACCATTGTCCGTAAATTATATCGTGACGTCATCAAAATGGCGCCTAAACTAAAAATTTCATTTTTTCAAAAATGACGTCATCAAATTTATGCAAATTTGGTTGTAACTTCTCGAATATAGATCGTTTTACGCCCAGATTTCGATATGTTGTAGTTTAGAATGTACTCTTTCTCCTTAGTTGTCATGAATTTTCGTTTTGAGAAACGCATCATTGCGTAAAACAGCGATAAAAAGAGGCATGTCATTTTTCCTCATTTTGCGTGTAATCTCTATGGGACATGACTTTTTCTCAAAACTAGATTCGACATTCCGCTATTTCGTAAGCCATATTTCCATTTTTTCTTGTCAGTTTTCCTTAAGCTTGTAGTATGTTGTAGCTGAGATTCTAAGCTTTCGCACGTGTGGCCTTCATTTTTTGATCAGATGCCGGGATCATGCCCGTATTTCACTTGCAAAATTGGACTTGTAATTCTCAAAATTGCTTACGTGTATTCTCTATGGGGAATATCGTGGCTTTGACTGCTTTCTAAAGGGCGCGGGTTCGAGTCCTGGGGTGAACAAGATGATTTTTTTTTCACTTTTTTTTCTTTTTGCCACTTCTTACATCATCTTTTATGATAATTAAAAGGTATAAAAGTTGAAATTTAGCAAGATAAAACAGATTATAATTGCTTTTTTCATATCACATGTGTTTTGCGTGTAATCTCTATGGGACATGACTTTTTCTCAAAACTAGATTCGACATTCCTCTATTTCGTGAGCCATATCTCCATTGTTTCTTGTCAGTTTTCACTGAGCTTTTAGTATGTTGTAGCTGAGATTCTAAGCTTTCGGAATGTGCCCTCCATTTTTTGATCAGATACCGGGATCATGCCCGTATTTCGCTTGCAAAATTTGAATTGTAATTCTCAAACTTGCTTACGTGTAATCTCTATTGGGGAATATGCTAGCTCAATGGATAACGCATTTGACGTGTTCGTCCGTATTGCTGACGTGTAGGTGACCAGCAACACGGACCAGGTCCGTGTTGCTGACGTGGTGGTCCGTGTTGCTGACGTATTGGTCCGTGTTGACGACGTGCTCTGCCGGCATGATCCGTGTAGATCCGTGTGAAGCTGCCGTGTTGATGCCGTGTTCACAGTCATCTGGGGCAAAACTATCCCGGACCTCCCCGGATCATGCCGGCATTGCCGGGTTGATCCGTGAGGTTTAATCATCTATCTTGTATGTATCTGTTTGAAGATGTATGTCTGACGATTGTCATCACCACATCAATAATCACAATTAGTAATGGTCAAAACTTATTCTTAGGATGTCTACGATCAAGATTATCAATATCTAAATGATTTATTTCATACATCAGCCGACACTGAATGACAAATCATGACAGACCACCTAATTCGTCCGCATGACGAATTAAATTCTAGTTTTTTTTTAGATTTTGAATTTTTTAGATTTAGACCTATAACCAGGACATTCTAATCACTGTCGGTAGAGAAGCTGACAACTTTTAATATTCTAATCAATGTCGGAACAGAGAGCTCCCCATTTTTACACGCGTTTTTTTTTTTTTTTTTTTTTTAAAGATCAAACTCAGATTCTGCATATGTAGGTCTAATGATATTCATAAACACAATGCGAGAGGGAAGTGCGAGCTAAAATTTTTGAAATACTGAACAGAAAGGGAAATATTGCTCACTGTCCAATATGAAGGAAAACTGTGGATAGGATATCGATGTCACTATAAATATACGATGCGAGCCCAGAGCGCGAGCTGTAATTTTTTTTTGAGATGTAGACCTTTTTTTTTATTCAGAGAGGAAAGTGCAAGCTTGACAGGGATCACTCCAACAACCCTGCGCTTGCGCAACAGACAGTTTATCATTTTCCAACATCTCAGACTCATCTGTACGCATCTTTAATAACCTAATTGAATCCTCGTCTACCCTGCCCGCTTCTCTCTCTCTGATTATTCTTCTTCCTTTTGTTTTCCTCTTCCTCTTTTCTTTCTTTGTCTCTTTCACTCTTTCCTCTTTCTCCCTTCCTATTCCCTCTCTCACCCCTTTTCTTTATCGTTTTTTTCCCTAAGGCAGCGCAGATTTAACCCAATGCACTGACGTAAATAAGGCTTGGTCAATATTTCAAAATACTTTTATTTCAACGTTGAATATGATAGCGCCTCAAAAACGGATTAGAATTAAACAGAGATCAGAAAACTGGATGACTAAAGATATTATTTCTCTTATTCGAGAAAGAAATGTGGCGTATAGAAAAATGAAGAAAAATCTAAGCGATCAGGATTATGACACGCTTTCCAAAAGATACAAGAAATTAAGAAATATGGTTCAAAGAGAGGTGAAAAAGGCCAAATTAGAATACCTACAAAATAAAATAGAAGAAAATAAAAATGATTCTAAAAGACTTTGGCAGAATCTAAAAAGTTTGGGATTAAAAAAGAAAAATGGAAAGGACCAAGAATTAGTCGTTTCAATTGACGGAGAATTATGTCATGATAAGATAATTATTTCCAATGAATTCAATTCCTATTTTACAAATGTCGCAGCTACGTTGGTAGATAAACTTCCATCTTGCAAAGACATTTTCAGTGCAGACAGTGAAAAGATTCGTGAATTTTATGAAAAAAAAGTATAAGCCAAGATAAATTTGAATTATTACCTGTTAGTGATCAATTTATTTTTAATGAGTTGCGTAAATTAAATGTATCAAAAAGCACTGGTTTAGATTTGATACCTGCTAAATTTCTAAAAGAAGGAGCAAAGAGTTTGTACAAACCATTAAATTTCTTGATAAATCTATCTATCTTTACTAGCACTTTCCCAGAGGATATGAAAATTGCAAAAGTAACTCCTATTCATAAGAAGAAAGATAAAACTGCTGTTGAAAACTATAGACCTATCAGTGTTTTAAGCATAGTATCCAAAATTCTTGAAAAGGCGGTATGTGTTCAGATCGAAAAATATTTTAAAGAAACTGACATGATTTACGAATATCAGTCAGGTTTTCGACATGACTATTCGACTGAGACATGCCTTATTCACTTGACTGATTATCTGAGAACAAATATTTCTAAGGGACAATTCGTTGGGATGGTACTTCTAGATCTTCAAAAAGCATTTGATACAGTTAATCACGGCATCTTATTGAAAAATTACAAGTAATGGGTTTTAACCAGGCTACTGTAGCATGGTTCAAATCCTACTTGTCGAATCGACATCAAGTAGTGGCTATTCGCGATATTCGTTCCAAAATTATGCCTATAACGTGTGGAGTTCCACAGGGAAGTATTTTAGGCCCAATCCTATTTTCAACTTATATCAATGACATGTCTATTTGTATAAAAGCTGGCTGTAAATTATTATTGTATACAGATGATAGCGTACTACTTTGTTCAAATTCCAACCCAAAATTTGTTGAGGAAAAACTTAGCGAACAGCTGTCTACATGTGTCGATTGGATGACTGATAATAGATTATCGTTACACTTAGGCAAAACCGAAAGCATTCTGTTTTCTTCTAAAAGTAATCATAAAACTTCATTTGAATTTGAAGTATCATACAATAATAAAATAATTCAGAGGAAAGAATCTGTAAAGTATTTAGGCATTAAGTTGACTAGCTCCCTTTCATTTTCATCTTTAGTAGAATCAATCGTAAAAAAGGCGAATGCCCGTTTGAAATTTTTGTACAGGTATCAAAGTTGTATGGATCAAAAAGCAAGGCGTATTCTCTGTTTTGCACTTATTCAGAGTTTATTTGACTATGCTAACCCTGCTTGGTTTAGTGGCATAAGCGAACTCGATAAAAAGAAGTTGAAAATTATACAGAATAAAATGGTTAGATTCATTAACTGTTCTGGTCCCAGAACCCATGTTGGCTATACCGAACTCTCTGGAGCAGGTTTTCTTGAAGTCAACAAAAGATCAAAGCAGCTTATTTTGCACCACGTGCATAAAATCTATCACAATAGATCGAATCATTACATTGGATCAAATTTTAATCTCGTTACCGAAATACATAACTATAATACAAGAAACAGCCATTTCAACTTTTGCTTACCAGAAAGGATAGGGAGTATTGGTAACTCCTTTTATTACAATGCTATAAAACATTGGAATTCCCTTCCCAATTATATAAAGGAAATAGGAAACTTTTTGCATTTTAAGAGGAAATTGAAAGAATATCTTTCACTTGAGAGCCAAAAAAGAAGATGCAAATGATATGTTATACGGTTGATTTAGCCTGAATACTGACCTAGGTCTTTTCTCTTCTCTACCAGGTATTATTATGTACATAGTGTGGTTGAAGCTTCGATATGTCCTTTCTTCTATTCTTTCTATTTCTTTTATCTCTTCCTATTCTCCTCTTCGTGTTGTTATTGTCGTCACCGTTTTTGCTGCTGTTCTTCTCCTTATTTATTTTCCTTCGTTATCAGTTTCTTCCGTCTCCTTCTACTCCTCGTCCCCACTATTCTTCTGTTGCTCCTCTTCCTTCTCCTTCTCCTTCTTTTCTTCTTCATTATATTCTTGTATATATCTTATTTATTGTCTATATATCTTATTTATTGGTAATACTAAATTCTGATTTTTTTCTTCATTTTTAATATGTAAATAGTATAATTGTACCATTTTATTATATTAATTCAGGACCCCACTGGAAATAAGCTTTCGAGCTTTCGTGGGTCATCCTGTGCAAGCCTGTTGTTTAAATGCTACTGTATAATATGTTATGGTGACTTGCCAAATAAATCAATCAATCAACGATATCCAGAGAAGTGGGGGTGTCGCACCCTCGCCCCCCCCCCCTTTAGCGACGGCCCTTGTCGCATGGCTTCCAACTACCTCTGTCTAAATGTTTTCAATAACAAATAATAAAATTGATAACAGTGATTTGGTCGAGTTATGTCTAACGTTATACCTACATGCGATTGTATGATGTAAAATATAAATGGAGTAATCATGACCAGTCTGCTAGATTAACTACCGCAAAGAAAATACACTCACTAACATCAACGCACCTTACCCACTCACACCAGTGACCAGCGCACTTCCTAACGCGCGCGCACACACCCACAGCCACCCTTCCTTCTATCAATCCCATAACGAGGACTGGGAATAAAGATGGTGTGCAGGCCTACAGTGCCAACGACCCGTATCAGTCTGCATTAACCCTTACCTCAGGTTATCTACCCGCACGCTCGTCTTCAATAATACATGACCTTAATCACTAATGGAAAAACCGTCTAAATCGGGACACTATTTGGAAAGCAAAATTTGTACAATTTGAAAAAAAAAAATAAAAATCAAAACAAACACCCAACGTGAAACGGCAATGAGAAAAGGGACTATAAAGAGAGTGAGTGAGAGATAGAAAGAGAGAGGGGGGGGGGGGGGGCTTTCTCAATGATTCGGTCAAATTTATTGGAGGCTATTCTGAGATGGGGTAAGTGTTTATTGGGTTTCCTGCGATTGTATCGATTAATTTATTATCAACTGATCAATTAAGGTATGTGTGCGTGTGTGTGTGTGGGGGGGGCGTACGTGTGTGCATTCGTCATTGAAAATAATGTAGGCCTATTATTCAGACTATTAAGCGTTAATGCGTATGATTTAAAAATATTTGTATGGAGTAAACAAAGCAATTATTATATTGAATTCGTCGTTATTAAAGATCAATGAATCGATTATTCTTGGGTTATCAAATCAGACTACAGTATAACTATTTCGATAAGACCTTAATGTCTTTTTTAGAATGATACATAATTTACGAAATTGGAAAGTCAAAGCGTTTCGATGATATTTACCATGAAAGTAAAAGAAACTAATTACAGTATAGAGTAAAAAAGAAAGAAGATAATTCCTACATAAATTTTTCTGTTATTCCTTACATTATATGCAGTACTGATGCCCCTTTAGATAACGTAATTATTGTCTATTATCTATTAAGCACATTTTACATTCTTAATCCTTGAGATTAATTTCCCTCACAGGGAAGATAAATTCTAGAGTATAGGTAAAAAATATTGTTTTCGAATTTCTATTTGAGCTGCGGAATTGAAGCTGTCACAATTCACAAATACCCACATCTGATCGACAGAAGAAAAATTTCAGATACTTAATCTAGAGTGTCAATGAATATTGAAATCAATAATTTTGCTGCCGTATATCAAGTTGATAATTCATAGTTGCATTGCGTCCACATTCTCCATAAATAAATATATACACAAAGACAGCTTAGTTCTATCAGGGAGTTGCGAGTCCCTTGTTCTATCGGAGCCATGATTTTCATTTAATTCATTTTGAAAATTTATTTATTTATTTATTTCACATCTTTATACAGGGTGACCAATTCAGCTATATACACGATAAAAAACATTAACAAAGATAAAAAGCTGGTGTTTCTGCTTGCATACATAGGAAGTTTGTCGTTTGTTGGCGATTTTCATCTACATTTCATTTAGATTTGGTTATTCTTAGAGTAATTTTCCCTTGACCTCTTTCAAGCAGTGCATCTATGTCATAATAGCGGTAAAAAGAGAAATTTCCACCGCTCGTCTAATTGTGCGAGATGCGCTTATTGAGTCGACTCCGTTAGAAATCAACGAGGCCTAGAATTTTCGATTGGCGCCATAATGAGGAGACGGTTTCCTTGCTTGTTTTATCAAGCATCTTCACTCGAATAGGGTCATATGCAATGATGACTTGACTTAGAACGGTCATTTAGTCAGGAACAGGGATATTATAAGATCAACATGCAATAAGTATAATAAAGCAAGATTGTGAGGAGCCAGACGGCGAGCACATTTTATACAACAGATATATTATGCATTTTATTCAAGCTTTAACAAACAAGAGTATTCACTGTGATACCGTTACTCATTTCACGTATCAGCTCAGACATTCATGGAAAATATGATAAATGATAATTTACCAATATCCAAAAATATCTCTGCATGGCCCTGGGAACTATTCCATTTTTTATGGGGGAGCTGAAGTAAATTTGACAAGCGAAAAAAAGGTTCCCCTTCGAAATGTAGGTCAATTTTGTTACATTGGTCTATTTTTCACTCCTACCAGAATTCCAGGGGGCGCTGCCTAATACACACAGCACCCATCCCCCATGAGCACCCAACTTCCCAGTGCCATCCCTGGAGCTGAAAATTGCAAATACGACCCCCGTATTATTCGTGACATTGTATTTTATTCCTTATCGTAGATGTACTTTTTTCTCAGACTTACAAAAATAAGATATGTCAAACAATGTAAGGTTCCATCACCGTGTAGGGAAAATATATAAGTATGTGTACACATAATATTTACAATAAATTAAGGAGGGGGAGGGCAATTGATTAAGGGGTAGATAGAGAGGGAGAGAGAGAGAGAGAGAGAGACGGAGAGAGAGAGACAGAAGAGGGGGCACGTACACACAACACAGACGGAGAGAAAGGGTATTAGGGGTAAGGCTATAGTAAAAGCCACCTACGATTTGAGGCAGAATGTGATAGATGGTGATCGTTTAATGTAATGATTGGGAAAAGAATGAAATGAGAGACGCAAATAGAAAAACTAAACAATTTAGAGAGGGAATGAATAAAAAATGGAGTGAATATATTATTTAGGTGATTCTGAAATGTGAGAAAATAAGTAAGCGTTATACCGTAAACGAAGGACTAAATAGGTGGAATAGAGCTTCATGAGCGTCGTGAATGATTAGATGTGTGAATTTCAAAGGCAAATTCTTAGAGAAATTACATTAAGATCGAGTGCTTTATAATTTGCCACATTGGCGTTCCTATTTTAGTCGGTCATGTATAAAAATGAAATAAGATATTTACTATATATCCATGGAGAGTGTTCAATGATACATTCAAATGGGTTGAAATATGAGTAGAAAGCAAGATAATTCTTTAATGTTGAATGATGTGGTAATAGGGGCTATGAAATATTGATCTGTATAGATGACACCTTCACGCAGTCTTAGGACTACTTGGATCTTGGCATTTCGATAGTGAACATCTCAATCATGGAGTTAAGATCAAATCCGTCTTTCAGTTTATATATACATAAGCTTGGCTAAAATCGTCTCATCGGGATCAGGTTGATATATAAATTGGCATAATTCGGCATGAATACACCCCCCAAAAAAATAATACAACTGTGTCATACCGCAAATATAATTGCTAGCTCATAAAAATGGAAGTGTATATGCAATGTCAAGGGATAAATACAATATTATAACACATAATTCATGTAATAGACTAGAATCGATAATCTCATACTAATAAAATGATAAAGGTATATGTATCTGATTATATGTTTCATAATATTTCAGAATAAATCACTGTCTCAAATAACTATGCTTTTTAGTTGATTGTAATTGCCGCAATGGGCATTTATTGAACTCCTCAGCAAATTCAAAAATTGATTCGTACTATGACATAAGGTTCCGGAGCAGGGGTTGACGCCCACTTTACGGCATTAATTGATTTTGTAGATTCTCAGTATAATTAATCCCAAAACCCTAATTAGAGCTCATGTTACAGTCACACCAACCAAACCGACTCCAAACCAAACAATTTTCATGTCACTGAAAATAACCCAAATTACTTTGGTCGGTTTGAAATCAGTTTCGACGGTGTGACGACACTGCGCTACGCATTGACACACCTTCCTGTTAAACATTGGCTTATCTTTTAAAGGTCAAGTCCACCTCAGAAAAATTTTGATTTGAATCAATAGAGATTAATCAGACAAGCTAATGCTGAAAATTTCATCAAAATCGGATGTAAAATAAGAAAGTTATGACATTTAGAAGTTTCGCTTATTTTCAACAAAACAGTTATACGAACGAGCCAGTTACATCCAAATGAGAGAGTCGATGATGTCACTCACTCACTATTTCTTTTGTTTTTTATTGTTTGAATTATACAATATTTCAATTTTTACGAATTTGACGATTAGGACCTCCTTGCCTGAAGCACAAAATGTTAAAATGATGGAATTCCACGTGTTCAGGAAGGAATGAAACTTCATTTCACATGACAATGACGAGAAAAGAAAAAAAATTAATTTGCATATAATAAAATACAAAAGAAATAGTGAGTGAGTGATGTCATCAACTCTCTCATTTGGATGTAACAGGCTCGTTCATATAACTATTTTGTCAAAAATAAGCGAAACTTTCAAATGCTATAACTTTCTCATTTTACATCCGATTTTGATGTAATTTTCAGTGTTATACTTGTTGAATTTTTTTCTTTTTATTAAAATCAAGTTTTTGTTGGGGTGGACTTGTCCTTTAACGAAGGTTCATAATTTTTCGATAAGAATGAAATAGAAACGTCACTGCGGGATCCCCTTCCTATTGCAATGAAAAATAAAATAAATTAAAATGAAATTAAATATATATTTCCTTCATCTGTTTATCAATTTAGGAGCACTCGAAGGATCTACTTTTTTATTTCCTAATATTTATTTTAGGTTATTTAGATACTTGTTTTTTAAATGAATTTATTAACTTCTGTACTAAATTTTCAATTGGATTTTCTCCAGCTAATACCATGGTCACATTTGCTCTACGGCGGCCGTACGGCGAGTCGAAAAGAGCCGTTTTATTCTTTTTTTTACTAAAACCACCTATATGTAGCTGGTACAAACAAATGTTAAAACGGCTGTTTTCGACTCGCCGTAGAACAAATGTGACCAAGGTATAAAACATGCATTGTATTTTTGCGTTTCGTATGGCTTTTTATATTATTTTGTCACGAGCATTTGGTCTGTTTGTGCACCGCAATTTCATTGCTTTTCATACTTTTTTCTACAGACCGCTTCCTTTAGATTTGACAAGATTTTTCGACTGCTGCCCTCTCAAAGCCGACCTTTCAAATTGTGTAAAAGGTACGTTTCCTTCTCGAATCTTTCTTATAAATGATATATTTTTAATTTTTTTAAAACCGAATCTGTCACTAGTTATCATTATTATCGTCTTCATTACTTTAATCATTTCCATTATTATCATTATTATTATTATAATTAGCATTGTCATGTTTTTATCAGGGTTACTGTTATCATTTCTTCCACTACCATAATAAAAAAAAGCTGCCTTGACTTGTCATACTAAATTTTCTCTTGTCGATAACTCGATATATAAAGTAAGCATAATAACATGGTGATGATGTATGTATGAATAACATACACATGTACTTCATTTTATACGGTATATGTAGAGACATAATACAGTTCTCGTAAATTTAAACAACTGATTAATATTTGATTCATAATATAATCATTTTCAACCTTTCTGCAGATGTCTGCAATATGTAATCAAAGCCAAAACTGAAATGATTCAGATAATGATGTAATATTAAGTATCTTCGGCCCTTTCAAGTTTACAAAGTATGAATGTAATTGTTTTGACGTTTGGACAAACTATAGTATATGATCAATATTATGAAGGTCACTTGTAACTATAGAACGATGCAATTTATAGAAAGTTCATTGTCTTACTTAAAGGCGTGGGGAGGAGCACATGGCGCCGGCCTGTACCCCCTTTTATCATAATTTTATACACATACAATACCCTATAGTTTGCTTGAAAAGAAGAAGAATAGGAAGAGGAAATTTGTAACTGTTAGTTATATAAATATATATATATATATAAGATACAAATTATAAATAGTGTCGAAAATGTTTTTTGTGTTTTTTTCCAAATAATTCGTTTCTTGTTTAAAAAAACCCGCCAAAATTGGAATATTGTTATGTGTCCTGCTGGACACCACCATATGGCTTATCATGGGAAGGGGGTTGGGGGTTGGCTGTACTGGAATAGCAGTCCATTCTCTGTTTCCCAACTTTTTTCTTTGTGAATTTCATTAGCGTCTTTTAAAAGCTCCGCATACTTAAATAACAAGAAATTAAGGTTTAATAAAGGTTATCCTACCTTTCTGTGTTAATTTAGAATGCCCGTGCCAGTTTGGCGGTTACTGTGACTTCACCGAACACACCTGCCGCTGTCCGTCGGGGCGATCCGGGTTGCTTTGTGAAGAAACATGCCCCTTTGGGACGTATGGAGTTGAATGCGTGCAGAGATGTACATGCGGTGATGGGGCCTTGTGTGATCCATACAGTGGATTATGTAGCTGCCAACCTAATCATAGGTGAAAGTAATATCATTTTCTTTTAAAATGTCTTCTGGTATATCTTTGCTGTGAAGTGTAAAAAGAATGAGAGAAGAATAATTATCAATGAAAGTTTCGTGAAAACCCATCAAATAATAACGGAGAGGATTTTTCCCCCGGTTTTAATTTCATATTGAATTGAAAATGTCACCTGTTTATTTGAAATGTATATGCATAATCATGTCAGAAAAAGCTCGCATGTGACATCCCAAAAGAAGTCCTATATATATATATAGATAAACCAGAAAAAATCATAACCATATTCTATTCCTTTTTATATAAAATTCCATTAGAATTTTCTCTAATTCCTGTTTCCCCTGCATGAACTTCAACTTCTTCTTTCGATAAAGATATTACGATGATAATGTAAGAAAATGCTTGAATAGCAGCACGACACCAACGTCTGTGATTGTTAAGGTTATTCGGGGGTTTACTTAAAATGATTTGCTCATAAATATCTCGTTACTTTGTCAAACTTCTTAAACTGTCAATTTAAAATTGTAAGATATTCCCAAATTTGCAGAAAGACAACCGTTGAGACGATACCTTGATATAGTCGTAAGCTGAATAATTTGAACGTTGGTTGAATTAATCACACAAGGTGTGGTATAATGAAACCTTTTAGTATCACCTGAAGCAACATCAATCACATGTAACATTCCATTCTACCAATCTAATTTGGAATTGGTGTAATCAGAGTAGGGGAAACCTCCCTCTAGTGCCACTCTTAACTGTTGAATAGAAAAAAAAAAACACAATGTCGTTGCCCCTGTTTAATATCAAATATTAAACAGGGGCAACGACATTGTGTTTGGATGGGGGAGGGGCTAAAATTTCTAAAATGTGAGTTTATTATTTTTTTTAGAGTTGTCCATGTATATAACATGGTAAATGAAATCTCATTTCCATATTTTGTATTTCTCCCTCCCTCTCAATAGACATAAGTAACTGGGTCGGTGAGTGTGGGGGGGGGGGGGCTAGTAGCCCTGCTGCCCTTACTACTACAAGCCCCTGTCAATTATAGTATTCGGAGGTGTACTGCTGACAGTCAGGTTGGCTAAACGTACGATGTAATCGTATAATCTAATCGATTGTAGTAATTGTATCATCTTCTTATCTCAGCTGCATGATATGCCGAGAGGGGTTCTACGGTCCCACGTGCAAGTTGACCTGCCCATGTGACGTAGGAGTGTCATGTGACTCATTTACTGGACGTTGCTTGCAAGGTAAGAACGATGCATGAAAGACACCCCGGGGGGGGGGGGTGGCTGTTTACCGTATTTACCTTTTATCTTACCTTTTATGTGATAAAGTTATGTTATATGGCTAATTCATCGTATATTTCCATGGAAATGAGAAACTATTAAGACGAATTCGAAAAAAAAATATACAAAAGATGTTTTTTCTTCGGGGGCAACAGCAGTTTATATCAACACATAATTATGCAAACGTAGGAGCGAACCAAAATAATAGTTAATCTCGATGATCGTTTTTGGAAAATTGAAATGAATTGATTTGGTGCACATTGTGGGTGGAGTTTGATGAATAGGTTTGCATATTGTCAGGGGTCTGGGAATGAATTTAAAGATGGGGTGCTGGTTGGGATGGGGCGGGAGGTTTTCACTCCCAAATGAAGGTGATTTCGGTCAAATTCTTACATTTTAACGTACCAACCGACATTCCAGGGGTGCTGCCTGTATATGATGTATATCTTACGCAGCACCCTCGCTTCCTATAGAGCCATGCATACGGTAATTTATTGCAGTTTCTGGGGCATTTTACCATTAAGCACGAAGGGCCACGAAAAGAACACAAAATATGGCAGTCGGACATTCCCAACGAACGCTTCGCGTGACTTCATGTTTTATAAACGCAAGTGATATGCACATACATCGTACCTCCTCTAAGTACTTCTTACGGCCAAACGCACAACTTGGTAGGCTTATGTATCTTTGTCACATGCATTAATGCTGATGAAACCGACTCCAGACAAACCGAAGTTATTTTCAATGACATATCATGGGTCGGTTTGGAGCTATTATACCAGACAACAACATTTCACTTAAACATGAGTAATAACATTTGTTTCAAATAATTTTCCAAAGTAGCCTTGATCAGATATCACCACCATCGTTCCTTTTCACTTTAAATTTTATTTATTCATTTATGCATTTTTGTGGCAGGTCCGCAAGCAAGTGGAGGAAATTTCTGGACAGATTTCTCCATCAGCGAAATGGCTGCCATTGCACTTGGAGCTGCACTTCTCGTTGTCATAGTGATAGGTGGCGCACTTCTCATCAGATCATGCTGCAAACATCGATCTTCACGGATGCTAACATTGTACGTGATGTCTTTCAAAAGGAAGTTCATAGTCACTTTACTAAATCGGACAGGAAATTGAATATTTTTTAAAGAACGTACTAAAACACACAAGGCATGGTATAAATCGGGTGATAAATTTTATTGGTCCTTATCATGCTTATAATTTCTGGATTCTGGTGGTACTGAATGGGGACACTCCATTGATATCAATTAAGACTGATTGTATCTATAATAACAGAGGAACCTAGTTTCATGCTTTAATGGTCGAGGATATCGATGTGCTTATCAATCCCAAATAGTTTTACATTCTAAATTCAAACCGGTTCAAAACTTTTTTTTGGAAAATACTTAATCTTCAGAATTTCAGAAATTCACAATAATCGAAATTCAATGTTATTGAATTTAATGTCTGTCAGATGTCAATCCTCTCGTATGATCAAAGAGCTCTGAAAATGGCAATGTGTATATATCCGAACTGCAAACCTTTATACTTAAAACAGTACACAGTCATTGTATATTTGTTACTTTATACCAAAACAAACCAAGCCAGTTATTTTCCTTCCCTTTTTATTCTGTGATTTTAATGTTTAACAGTAGATAGGGGGAGGGTGGGGCTTGTCGACACGCATGGTGAATCTTGTTATCTTTGGCTGTCCAGTAACCAAGGACGCTAAAATCATATGTTGTTGATAATAATAGGAAATAAGGCTCATCTGAAATGGGCCCAAGGTGATAATGAGTCACGCTTTATTTTATTTTCACCGATATTTCCTTTCCAACAATCAGATCAACATATCAAATTGTGACGTAGCCATAATATTGAAGCCATTTCCACGAAGAAAGTTTATTTTCGTTCATCCTCTAACCATGAAGTTAGTTTTTCATGAATCATCAAGGATAATCATGAAAATCAGATTTGTGTTGAATGTTGTTGTTATCATGTCTTTCAAATGAAATTATCAACATCGACATGATATCACAAAATTACCTCTTTGGGCCGTTTTCGACGAATTCCCCATTTACACGACAATGAACTCGTGATACCTGACAAACAGGACATTGTTTTGCCTCTTTTGTTTAGCATATCATTTAAGAGAAGAGAGGGTAAATAATATATTAAGAGATGTTTTGAGATACAGCATGTAGATTATCAGGGAAAGACAACATGGATGAGTTTGACTGTGTGACTATTTTCTAATGAAATATTGCACTTTACCATCAATATCTGGAAGGACAAGGCATCGGGCAACGTCATTACATAATTTGCAATGAGCGGATAAAAAGATAAAGACTAAGATGGCGAATATGATGAGACAACGGGCCGCAGAACAGGGGGGATGGGGGGGGGGTGAATGGGCTTCAGCACCCACTTTTATCAGTACAAAAGTCAAACATAAAACCGTAACGAATATGACCATCATATTGGGATTAAAAAAAAAAAGTTTTAATATGAGTTTATTCTTAACACCCTTTTTAGCACTGTTTTAAACAAATCTGTTGGTTTCTCGTGGAATAGATAAAGGTCAGTTTTGATAATAATTTTACGGTATTCTGTTGCTTATCAGTTTGATCTTCCGGTGAAAAATAGAAACATTATTAAGCAATAAATGAAGAGGAAATGAAATAACATGACAAAATTTTATTATTGGAAATCGATTGCTTCACATAAAATAACTGTGATAGCGAACTGAATATCGAATACAGGATAAGTCTATGTAACGCAGATGATGTGTTTAAAGGTGGTTTACGATACTTTAATGTTGAACAATTGAATTCGACTGATTTTACATTTCTAGCAAGAATATGTCAAAATAATCATTTGTATTTGTGGTCGGGCACGTATTCAGCAAGATATTGGTTACTTCGAATAAATTATCAATCACAATAATAGCCGTGCACGGGCCTTTTCTAACATGAGCGTATGGGTTAACGTAAGAGATATTTGTTTAAATTAAGCTTAGGGTAATAGGGTTCGGAGATGACGTAAGATTACGATTAAGGAGAAACGATTTTGGTTCATCAAGAAATTGTTAGTATACAGACCATCTTTAGTGAGAGCATAGCAGACATCTGATTTTTCGGCCATGACTTTTATGCACCCATGCGAGTACAGTTTATATTTACATGTACGTCTACTCATTATGTTTTACTGTTTTTAATGAAAATTTGGTTTCATAGACAGTTCATCTAACCATATTTTCATAGACTAAATTGTGTTAGACCAAGTGGTTATTAGATGAAATGGGTAAAGCCTAAAATGAAATCAAACAAATTGTTATGGGCTAGTAATTAGACGAATTGGTTATAGACGAAGTAAAATTAAATCACGTGGGATGAGACCAAAGTAATGAAAGAATAGACGAGACGGGTGTAGACCAATCGGCAATTTCCCGTTCGGGCTATAGTGTAGAATAAATTTATAGTAAAATCGATGTCATGACCTTATATATCTTTCCTTCACCTTTCCTCTCACACAGGACCCGCCTTCCGTCTGATGAACCGTGTAGATACACTGTTGATTCCGGTAAGATTACTGTCTATAAAAGGGCACATGGGTTCAACTTGTTCAAGCTCTTGCTGTAGCCATGGTTGGGTTTAGGGTGCGTTTATTCGACACTTTTTTACCCTAGAATCATGATTAGAATCATGATTCAAATCACGATTCTGCAGAGTCGAAGGGTGCGTTTATTCGACACTTTTTTACCCTAGAATCATGATTAGAATCATGATTCAAATCACGATTCTGCAGAATCACGATTGCGTTTAGTCGAAATTGAATATAATCATGATTAGAATCACAAACATGAAACACGAAAAAAGGGGCGTTTGGAAAGACGTTTCTGTAGAATCACGAACGAAAAAGGTCGTATGAACGATATCGTGATTTGAATCATGATTCTATGACGTCATTGTGTCGTGCTTCTTCCGGGTTCGACTCCAAGGCGCGCGCTGTGTTTCGTGCAGGTCAATTTTCGTGTAGCAGTATTGCCAGCTTTTAGGAATTATCATTCTGTGTATTGTACCCCCGGGGTTGTACTGTAGCGTCATTTGTATATTTCATTGTCTTCATCCATCATTTCCTCAAGTTCCAAAGGCACAAATTGGACTGACGATGAACTCAGGGCTCTGCTTGTGCTTTGGGCTCAGCCTGAAGCACAAGCATCCCTCACCGGGATTCACAGAAATAAGACGAGCCCTTTCAGCGGCGCTTGCGAGGGAGGGATTTCAACGGAGATGTGGCACCGCCTGTCGAGACAAAATTAACAGAATTCGTGCCCGGGATTCGTGCCCAGTACAGGACCATCATAGACAAGAAAAATCGATCGGGAGGTGGGAGGGAGGATGATGACCCCTTCTGGTTCCCGATCAAAAACAATACGAGGTACAATACACGGAATTCTTGAAGTAAAAGATTTATTTTTCGGAAGCCGAGTAAGGGTTGCACTTGCACAAAGTCACGATCTCGCGCTAGCTCAGCTCCGGCGGCAGCAAAAAGCTAGCAGCCGACGTGAAGTTAGAAACACGTGCGAAAATGTTGACCTATACTTCCTGGGTCAAACTGCGCACTGTGATGCGCACTGGATCGGCCCGAATTCAGGGAGAAACAGCGTTAGAAAGATGGTCGTATAAACGCTGATTCTGTCGGATCGTGATTCATGCTGCTGTTTTGAATCATGATTCAAATGGTGATTCAAATCATGATTCTGGGTCGAGGTCGCATAAACGCAGCCGAAATTGAATATAATCATGATTAGAATCACAAACATGAAACACGAAAAAAGGGGCGTTTGGAAAGACGTTTCTGTAGAATCACGAACGAAAAAGGTCGTATGAACGATATCGTGATTTGAATCATGATTCTATGACGTCATTGTGTCGTGCTTCTTCCGGGTTCGACTCAAAGGCGCGCTGTTTCGTGCAGGTTAATTTTCGTGTAGCAATATTGCCAGCATTTACGAATTATCATTCTGTGTATTGTACCCCCGGGGTTGTACTGTAGCGTCATTTGTATATTTCATTGTTTTCATCCATCATTTCTTCAAGTTCCAAAGGCACAAATTGGACTGACGATGAACTCAGGGCTCTGCTTGTGCTTTGGGCTCAGCCTGAAGCACAAGCATCCCTTACCGGGATTCACAGAAATAAGACGATCCCTTTCAGCGGCGCTTGCGAGGGAGGGATTTCAACGGAGATGTGGCACCGCCTGTCGAGACAAAATTAACAGAATTCGTGCCCAGTACAGGACCATCATAGACAAGAAAAATCGATCGGGAGGTGGGAGGGAGGATGATGACCCCTTCTGGTTCCCGATCAAAAACAATACGAGGTACAATACACGGAATTCTGGAAGTAAAAGATTTATTTTTCGGAAGCCGAGTAAGCGTTGCACTTGCACAAACGATCGCGCGTTAGCTCCGGCGGCAGCAAAAATCTAGCAGCCGACGTGAAGTTAGAAACACGTGCGAAAATGTTGACCTATACTTCCTGGGTCAAACTGCGCACTGTGATGCGCACTGGATTGGCCCGAATTCAGGGAGAAACAGCGTTAGAAAGATGGTCGTATAAACGCTGATTCTGTCGGATCGTGATTCATGCTGCTGTTTTGAATCATGATTCAAATGGTGATTCAAATCATGATTCTGGGTCGAGGTCGCATAAACGCAGCCTAATTAGTAAAATATATGTAAAGGAAAATCACCTACCCATACTATCATGACTATACGTACTTCGACAAACGAGTCGATTGATCATTGAAGTCTTAACTTTATTAATTTTTAAACTTCAGGTTTATTCAAATGTCCCTCCAATGACAGATATGGCGCTATCAAAAGGAGAGCATTAGGCTAGACATATTGTCAGAAAATTAAATGTGATTGGCTGTAGTGTGAATAAAAGTGGGCAATCGCGAACGCATGCAGGCAGGGTAGAGGAAGAGTGAACGTTCCATCTAAAAAAAGGTGTATATAGGGAAGGATCCTATATACGACGCGATATTCTAGAGCTCAATCGAGAGTTGCACACACCATTATATCTCTTCACTGAATCCAAAGAGAAGCACTACCAAATTACCAGGACAATGGATAACTCAAAACTGCCACAACCAACTTTGGACACCTCATTCTCCCTATAGACATGGTTACATATCTAACCGTTCATGTTGCTTTGTTTGTTTATCATACATAGTAATGAAAAATACCGCTTAAAAATGAGATTAGGATAAGATACCCCGTAAGAAAATGTCTCCTTGGGTAACAGACTAACATTGATATTCAACTACTTTGTCGTTTCTTCCAAATAGGTCATAAAGCAACATTGAAAATAATGAAATAAAAGTTAAACTCATTATTTGGTGAATAAGTTAGAAATCCTGTTTTAATATTTCAAACTTTTGTTTTCAAGAAAGTGCTTTCAAAAGATGAATATTTGTCTTTTTTAAATAAAATACATTCTGATGATCCTAAGACTTTGGCAAAGTAAGAAGTAATTTCAAAAAGGTTTGATTAATAAAGCGATATGTTTATATGTTAATTGTTTAAAAGATAGCAAATGAAACGGATATCGAAGTGTTTTATTTAGGGCATAAGGTTCACTATTTCAAACGAAAACATTTCAAATTAAACGCTTTTAAAAGTGCAGTCTTGCGTGTTTTAACGATCTACTTCCGCGATGATTCGTTTGTTATTTTTTCGTAATAAAACGGTTACGAATAAACTTGAAGTGGTCAAGGCTATCCCGATTAAACTAGTCTCCAAACCATGCAGTTCATATATTTAAGGGCTTTCTAAATCAAACACGAACCCCCATAACCGTGCCACGTGGAATCTCTGCACGAAGTTTTGCCCCTCGCTGACACACCTTCTCGATACCTTATTCACATCAACAATTGTATTTCACTGGTTTTTGTAGGTACTATGCATTTTCTTTTTCATTATCTGTTTTAAGACCCCCCCCCCGTGCATGCCATGCCACCAGTGTAAAGTATATGCAACCGCAAATCTTATACAATGAATTCATTATGACAAAATATAAATTCCCATTTTCGGATTTAGTATTCATCACATGAGCCTTGGTATAAGAGTACATTCAATACTCGACAACTGACAAGTACGTTGATCAATGCATTTTTACAATGATAAATTAACTAAATACATAAACAGGAAAAAATCAAAACGAAACTGAAACAGATTTTAACGACATGTACCATGGCAACATCGCATTATGATAATTTATGCATTTTGCCTGTATATGAATGGAAGGTACTTCGAAAATTTCTGAAGATTGGACAGACGATGATGGATTTTGCATGGCATTTCCATGATGTATACTGGAGAATAGATGAGGGAGGGGCTTGCCCCTCCCATTTTGAGTGGCGATTAGTCATATTTGACTACTGTCGCCATTAACTTAATCTTTTGACATTATAACTGTAGGGTTTAAAACTAAACACCTACTTGATGAGAATGAAGTAATCAGTTTTAAAACAGAATAACTCGGGAACTTAACAGCAAACATAATATATCAGGAACAGAAGAAAGAGAATAACTAAACGAAGAGACTGGATATGTCATGTCTGTTGTGTCATATCTGTGCATCTGTGTCTGTGCATTTATCAAAACACTCTCTATTTATACCTTTGGCCTTCCTCGGCACACATCAAAATTGTTCCTACAGTAACATAACATTATTTGAATCATCTTAAGGCTAACCAATTTAATTAAAGAAAATAGAAGAACCGTACTAAAATGTAGTAATCCAATTCATAATAATATAAACCAATGAGGAATAAGATGAAGGTGGTAAAAGATTTCTGGGTGATTATGTAATAATGGCATTAGAAACTAAGGAGTCAGGTGAGGGATTGAATGAGTGGAATACCTGAATAAAGAAGGAATGAAGATGTCAACAGAGAATCAGAGGAAACGAATCCAATGTGGAGAATGATGAATGAAAACTGAATATAATCAAACTCAAATAACCTAAGTTCAGACTCCAAGGGCAGTGCTGAAAAGCAATGCAAATGAACTCTAGTCTAGACGGAACAGAAATGTAAAACAGCTGAAGAAAGCACAAGTTAAAGAAAATGAACAAAATAGGAAAATTACAAAAATAAATAACCATCCTACATTACCAATATAGCTAAATGTTTTTTGTTGTCTCATGTATCCTTCCAATATGAAAAGGAAATTAACGTCACAATGATATTCATTGTTGTAATTATTAATTTTGTGTGTGTCTAAATTGGCATTAATAAATTCACACATACACAAAAAACAAGACCAATATCTTCAGCCCAGTTCCAACTCGTTGCGCTTGCCCTGCCCTTTCAAGATGCAATCATCGGACATGCCAGGTCACCCATGCATGGACGAGCGCTTGCTAGTTTACATGTGCTTACAGATAGGTTAAACATTATATTTTTTCTTATATTTATAACAATAAAACACAAATGGGCTTGGTTAGCTATGTGCTGGATATATACATATCCCATAATAAACTTACATCTTAGCATTATATAGACTTCTTACACAATAATAAATAATATGATACTAGTATATATATCACCGATAACTACTCCCTATCAAAACATTTCGTTCGTAAAACGAAACGTAGAAAAGCTATTTGTATCCCTGGATCATTGGCCATTGGCGGCGGAAGCCAAAAATTTTAGGAGAGGACAAAAAAAAAAAAAAAATTGACAAGCAAAAAAAAAAAAAAATTGACAAGCAAAAAAAAAAAAAAAAGTTCTCAACCTAAAAATTTTAGGGGGGATGCGTAGGAAAATAAATTGACAAGCAAAAAAAAAAAAAAAAGGTCATCAACTACCAATTTAGGGGGGGGGGGACCGTCCCCCCTCCTCAAATTTAGGGGGGGGGACACGTCCCCCCCGCTTCCGCCGCCTATGCCCTGGATCATCTTTCTTTAAATACTCCATTGGTTGTCCTGGATGTGATTCATATCTCTCAATTATGTATTTTGGACATTGTAAAAAAGTTTCACGGCAAACTGGAAAAAGGATAAAACGAATAAAAATGAAAAGAAAAATCTTGAAAAATGCATTTTTTTTTTCATTGAAAATCTATTACAAAATTAGATTTTCATGAAAAAGTCAAAATTTGCTCGCTCGTGACTTTTTATAAATTTTATATCAAATGCCATGTCTTGCCCATCAAATATTCTGGCATATTGCCCCACTATTGATATCTCCCCGGCTACTGGTGTAAAAAATATGAAAAAATGGCTGTTCGCTAGAGTTAAGAATTTATCCTCTTACAATGTATAAATAATTTAAAATGCAGAAAAGGCCTGGTCACACCGCCCGAGCGTGGTTGGAGTGGTCCTGGAGCGGGGGAAATTGGGGAATTGGGGGAAAAATGGAAAACAAAAATCGAAAACATAAAAAAAAAACAATCAAAATCGAAAATGGTGAACGGGAGCGAGCGGTGATGATTTTTTTTCTCTCCGCTCCACCAACGCTCGGGCGGTGTGACCGCCCGAGCGTTGTTGGATATTTGGATTATTATATATACATACAAATATACATATATATATATATATATATATATATATATACCGCCCGAGCGTTGTTGGAGCGGTCGTGGAGCGGAGAGAAAAAAAATCATCACCGCTCGCTTTCGTTTTCCCCAATTTTGTGAGCAAAATTCGACCCCCTGTCACTCCGCTCCACGACCGCTCCAACAACGCTCGGGCGGTGTGACCAGGCCTTTAGGTTGGTTTAGATGCTGGCCCATTTCAGAGATTCCAACTGAAAATCTGGTTATTTTTCGGCCTGACTATTTTTGGATAAGTTCAAAATATTCGTTACCAGGGGGATTTCGATCAAAATAGATTTACCCCAATTATCTAGCGGAGACCGTCCTTGTTGGCTTGAGCGACTATAATCATGGCAAAAGAAATTGAATTGGTCTACGGGATATCAGTCTTATTTTTGTCGATATACTGTCAATGTGTCAATTTTTATTTAAAGTTGACCCTTTCATCGTCTTTCCTTTGTGCTTTTCACAAACTTATTTTGTCACGTTGTGATAGAGTATAAGAAAAGCAAACATATCTCCTCTTTTCAGAAAATACCAGAAAAGATCTTCATATAACTTTATTGACATTTGATCTTCTTCTTCTGTTATTCATTTATTAGACCATATTCCTGCTGCCACAGCAGTTACTGCCACCAAACGTCACTCTGCTGTCTTCCTGACTTCTGATGGAGATGCTAGCATCTACTGGAATCAGAGGGCGAGTCACTTCGAACGACAACTCCCAACTATTCCCGGAGAAGGACGTCTTCTTCGGCCAGCCAGCGCACAACCTCTGATGAGGAAACATTACGAGCGGCGCTCCCTACGGACTGAACGAGCACCGCGGTGCGTTTCTGTCGCATGCGGAGAAAAACTGGAATTCCATCGCGAAACGCCATCAGACAAGACAAAATTACCAGTTAGACCTCCGAATGTTGGAAGATTGAGCGGCAGTGAGGGAAATTTGTGTTTACCAATGAGACAAGAGAATTACGGATGTACAGCTAGTGCAAGTATTCCTGATTACAGCAGACATAGTCGTGTCGCCAAAAGAAATGGCAACTATGACCACTTGACACGACCGGTCAGTTGGGTATCGCGCTGTTCACGTGATTCGTCACCTGAACCATCACCTGATGGTTATCATCGCCTAGAAACTCCACCGACGTTGCGTGTCAAGCGAGGAGATACAAACAAGGAAAGACCGGGATCGTCGTCTAACGATCTCGATTTCCAGTCACTGCATGATTATGATCATGCTCCGAAGCTGCCACCGATGAAAAGGGGCCATCTGGAGAAGACGGACAGTGCACCATTGACAGAGAACAATTACGAGGAGCCACTTAAGCTCTTAAGAGACTCTAAACGAGAGAATCGAGTTCATGAAGATGACTTTAGTAAAATGACACGAGATGCCGAGTCAGAATTCAGAAGAAACGAATCCGAGACGTCCGGTGAAAATATGTACGAAGTTTTAACGGCACCCTGAGAAGGTGTCATGACTCTAATTAGCTAGCTTTCGCACAACCTTGATACTACTCTATCCTACCCTTTATCATCTAAACCTTGAAGGAGATAAAAGTTTATACTTGTCTTGCCAAAGTAAATTAATGACTCGTTATGGCTTCAACTTATCATTGACTGGCCATGCACATGCTGATGGAGCTACTCAAAACGGTGTCACATCCACTTCTCTCTCTCTCTCCTTTTTTTTGGTGGGGGGTATTCATTTCGGTGTATTTTCGCTCCAGTCAAAGATGCCATCCTCAAGATTCTATAGATTATATCTTCACAGACGAATTAATATTCCATTTCAGTAAACCTATACGCATGATATGGCACAAATTGATTCATGAAACGCTCTGGAGGGGCGATTATGACTCTATTCCGCAACGGATTTGGAGAATATAATCCTAGTTATTACAAGTTAACGTTTGAAAGGGATCGATGTGACTGTACTTTAGCCAAATATGAAGATAACAATCATAAAATAGGTACCGGTTGATTTCAAGTTGAACCAAGTTTCAACTCGATAATTGTTATGAAAAACGGGAGCAATAATCAAGAGAGAATACAATGCCTATTGATATTGGTATATTGTGTGTGGGCATGTGCGTTTTCTGGGTGTGTATGTGTTTGAAAGAAATATAGATAGGCAGAGAAAGGGAATCCGATGACGATGTCAGTTTACAGACTGGTTGTGATATTAAAAAAAAACCCAGAACGAATATTTATAGACTAGAACCACTATACCTTTGGTGGAGATTATGTAAAATGTTACTGGTATTTGAATCGAGAACATTGCCACCAGCAGACCCTCCACGTTTTGATAAAAACATCCATACAGCACATTCCCGTTTTATTTAGTTATTGGAAATCCTTGCTGTATTAAATACTAGAACATTACAACTTATACCACTTACAATCAACACATTCATGAATCAGGTTTGATAATGCAATTACTCTGCAGATAGTAACTAACAACATGATGTTATAAGCATCTTAAAAAAATATATTTTCTCTGAATCATTCTAAACATTATTGAATGGGGATGGGCCAATAAATAGCGCAATGTCTCAACTTCTAACATGTCTAACAAGGTAAACGACATTCTTAGGGTCATTTGATAATTGTCTCACAAAACTATGCACAATTGTGTCATTGATGTAAAAGTTGTCTTTTGTGTCTTTTAAGTAACTGTCAAATATAGAAAAAAACATGTAAAAAACAATATTACTGCAATGCATCGTGAAATAATGTGATGTTAAAATGTTGCTGTAAATAAATGCTTCTTGTTTTTATATTGGAAACGAATGCCTGCCTATATTCGTTCGATTTCAATGAGTATTAAGGTCACCGCAGACCCTACGACTGGTCCATGATCCGATTTTTGGAACAAATCTTATTTTGCTAATTTTTTTTGAAAATGTGAATGAAAAGTATCTTTTTATTTGAGGTTCAAATTAACTGAAAGAATACTAATATACAATGCGTCCCAGAAAAAACGAAACCGAGATGTAGCGATCATTTATCATTACTTAATCAAAAATAAGATAGCCAAATGACCTACCAATTTAAAGCTTAGAATCTCCTCTTTCATCTGATATTACTTAGATTATTTCTCATTCACGCATGAGTGAGCAAATGCAACTTGAAGAAAGGATATCAAAAACTCATTTGGCGGGGGTATCTGCATTTCAAAAAGAAAACCACATTTTTGAAAAGTTCAATATCTCCTCCTTAATTTGATACCTAAATTACAGAAAATGGTCAGGAAATAACAAAGTTCTGGTCATTTGAAATAAGGCTTGAATTTCAATAATTTCATAAAATGAAGAGGTTCTCCAGGATGGCTTTCAAACTCTCTCGACACTCTGTTTTGTTGACGATCAGCCATGCATTAAATCTTTTGTTCACCATCGAAAGCTTCTGTGGGAAACCGGTGAAAACACGTTTATCATGAAATTATGGAAATACAAGCCTTATTTCAAATGAACAGAACTTTTTTATTTCTTGACCATTTTTTGTAATTTTGGTACCAAATTAAAGAGCAGATATTGAACTTTTCAGAAATGTTGTTTTCTTTTTGAAACCCAGATAACCCCCGCCAAATGAGTTTTCGGTATCCTTTCTTCAAATTGTTTTTGCTCACTCATGCGTGAATAAGAAATAACCTAAGTAATATCAGATGAAAGAAGAGATTCTAAGCTTTAAATTGGTAGGTCATTTGTCTATTCTATTTATGATTAAGTTATGATAAATGATCGCTAAATCTCGGTTTCGTTTATTCTGGGACGCACTGTACATATAACGTTTTTTTTTATGATTGCAAGCCTTTATTTTGGAGTAAAGGCCAAATTAGTTTCAAATCATTGCCAATCGTACGATTGTTATGACGTCATTACGACTAGATGTTAACATTCGCTCTTATTCTAATAAGGATGATAGCAAAGTCACAGATTTGAACGTATTAGAACATTACACAGTAATATTAGCATCAAATTTTACTACGTTTTATTCCAAAATCGGATCGCAGATCGATCGTAAAGTGTGCGTGGCTTTTGAGCTTCCAGGGGATATGAGTTTTCATATTTCGAGTACAAAAGTTGACACCTTTGAATTTCGCAATCCTTTAAGATATATCCTTTGACAAAAAATTATCGATAATTATATAAAAAAGAAATTAATAAACTTGAGATTCCTTTTGTCTTATCTGAGCCAGCCTAGGACATGAATATTTTTTTAAAAAGTTTTTATGATGGATATTAAGAGTAGGTATATAGGTGGGCGCAATAATGACGATATGAAATTCAATCGTATGCCTATTTAAAAGACATTCTAGTTGAGAACAATCAGCAGTAAATAATAAATGTCATTGTTTAAAGCAATGCTAGCAAAATTATGTTTTGAAAATTCGGATCACCGGGTGCCTATTGTAGCAGCAAACGTAGTTAACAGAAGACCTTATACATGACGAAGATCTTCAACAAAACGTAGTTGTGAGAGAAAATGCAAATGGCGTTACGTGTATTGGCATAAAAACGTTTTTCTGTCGTATATTCAGTTATCATTACTTTCTAGCTTCTCCCGGTTGGTGATTTTTTTTATTGAGGCGTCATTCTATTTCTATTTCAACTGTTTACGTTATGAATTTCACATTATTTGAAGTTGCATCGCATTTATTCATCCATTTATTCGTTCATTCGTTCATTCATTCATTCACTCCTTCCTTCCTTCCTTCACTCACTCATTCATTCATTCCATTCATAATACAAACTCTTATTTTCTTAATATCGAACAAAAGTTAAAATCCTATTATTATGATAATCACGTGGTGAAACGTTTCTACGTTCACTCAGGAACCACCATGCAAACATCGATTTGTATTACTAGTCCAGGATAGAAGAGGCATAACCTTGTTTTTTCATATATACAATATTTTTTGATGGTTTCTTGTCAATTCGAGGGTGCTGATTACGAATCTGAATGATGCCACTCGTGTAACCTTGAGCATTTTCCGCAAATTGGCAAAATCCAATATGGCCGCCAAAATATGCAAATTACCCATGAAAATCATAAAATTGTCCGCACATTGGCTGTGAAATGCATGAAATTGTGTGGCAGGAGTGAAATACAATCTTAAAAAATATTTTTTAATAAAATATTTATTTTCCCGATATTCAAAATGGCCGCCATAGGCCATTGTATACACTATCATGTACAATATGAATAGGGAAAACTAATTTTCACAAAAATGAGCACTAAACTGCAAAAAATCGCGATGTATGAACGAAGTAATATATGTAAATCACCATTACTAACGAGATACATAATTTGTAATGTCATATATGGGAAAATTGCAGTATTTTGATATCTAAAATAGCCGCCACTGGCCCAAACAGTATTGCGTACAATTGCAATGGGAGCCAACAAATTCTCAAGAGTGATCACTAAAATGCTTATTATGAAGATTAAACAATTGGAATACTGACTATAAACATAATTATTAACGAAATATATTATCAATATGCTATGTATGTGGTAAATGTTGTATTCTGATATTCAAAATGGCTGCCAAATGCCCTAAAAGTATTATAAACAATGAGAAATAGGGGAAAAGAAATCACAAGATTGAGCGCTAAAATGCATATATATATGTGATAAATTACTTGATGCTGTCTAAAAACGTATTTTCTAACGAAATATATCGTTCAGGTTTCAAGTTTGTGTTAAATACTGTATTTCGACTTTCAAAATGGCTGCCATCGACATTAACCGTATTATGTACAATGCAAAGTGGGAAACCAATATTGAGAGGAGTGAGCACCATAAATGCACGTAATAGTGATCTATGAGTAAAATATTGTCTGAAAGCATCATTTCTATTAAGATATATCATTTATTCTGCCAGTTAGATGATAAATACGGTTATTTTAAAGTCAAAATGGCCGCTACAGTCCCTTACGGTATTATACACAATATGAATGGGAACAAATCATTTGAACAGAATTTGGCTTTGCTTGGTCAAATGGTGATGTATGAGTGGAATATTGTCTGAAAACATGATTTATAACAAAATATATAATATCTTATGTAATTTAGGTGATAAATACTGTATTTCAACATTCAAAATGGCTGTCATATGCCCTTTTTGTGAACATCATTTGTCTCCACCCAAATTGTATATATACGATAAGTGCCTTTGGTGGCCATTTTCAATTTAAAAATGCAGCATTTTATCACCTTAATTACACAACATTATGATATATCTTGTTAGAAACCATGGTTTTAGATATAAATTCACCTTTACATCACAATTCACAATTATATGCAGTATTTAGAGTCAAGCAAAGCCAAATTCTGTCAAAATTATATGTCCCATGTTACAATGTACACAATACTTTTAGGACCTATGGCAGCCATTTTGGATTTCAAAGTACAGCATTTATTACCTCCACCATGTCCACGACCCATATGTGATGTTTTCAGTTAGAAAATATGTTTAAGACAATACCTTTACCCGTACATCACAGTTATATGCATTTTATGATTCTCACTCTTGTGAATATTAGTTTCCCTGTTCGCATGTTACATAATTTATTTAGGGCTTGTAGAGGTTATTTTGAATGTCAAAATACAGTATTTATCACCTATATGGAAGAAGAAATGCGATGATTTAAAAAAAATGTTTTCAAATAACGTTTTACTCATACAACAGGATTATATGGATGTCATAGTCAAGCAAATCCAAATTCTTACAAAATTATACGTCCCAATTCACATTGTAGATAATACTGTTAGGGCCTATAGGGGCCATTTTGAATTTCATAATACAGTATTTATCTCATGCATGACAAAAGAAATGATATGTCTTGCCATAAAAACATGTTGTCAGACAATATTTATTTTATTCATAGATCACAATTACATGCATTTTATGTTTCTTACTCGTGTGAAAATTAGTTTCTCTATTCGCATTGTACATGATTAATATAGGGGCTATGGCGGCCATTTTGAATTTCAAAATACAGCATTTACCACATAAATGGCATATTTACAATTATGTTTTTAGTCAGTATTCCACTCGTTTATCTTAATAATCTGCATTTTAATGCTCAATCATGTCATTTTTTTGGCCCCGGCCATTGCCATTGTACATAATACTCTTTGGGCCAGTGGCGGTTATTTTAGATATCAAAATACAGCAATGTTCCAATATTTGACATAATAAATAATATATCTCATTAGTAATGATGATTTGCATATATTACTTCGTTCATACATCGCGATTTTTGCAGTTTAGTGCTCATTTTTGTGAAAACTAGTTTTCCCTATTCATATTGTACATGATAGTGTATACAATGGCCTATGGCGGCCATTTTGAATATCGGGAAAATAAATATTTTGTCAAAAATTATTTTTTAAGATTGTATTTCACTCCTGCCACACAATTTCATGCATTTCACAGCCATTGTGAGGACAATTTTATGAGTTTTATGGGTAATTTGCATATTTTGGCGGCCATATTGGATTTTGCCAATTTGCGGAAAATGCTCAAGGTTACACGAGTGGCATCATTCAGATTCGTAATCAGCACCCTCGAATTGACAAGAAACCATAAAAAAAAATTGTATATATGAAAAAACAAGGTTTGGTCAATTTTCTATGGGGCCTATCCTGGACTATACCAGCGTATGTGATAAAGGAACGGACGTTGTCCTTGATTTTAGAACAAAACGAAGAAAAGAGAGTCAAGAAACGTGCCATGTGCATCACCACAGATTTGTCCGAAATTTGGACTGAACACAACTCAGTATAGTGCATTTTTAAACGATTTTAAAGGTAGAATTGTCTAGTCGGGGAGTTATACTAATACCATAGTTCATTTATTCTGGTAACTGTGTGTAAATCCATTGCAAGGCCAAACGAAAAAGTGTTTTTCAAGAATAATAATAATGAGGTTTAAGAGGTTATGCTAAAAAATGAAAGTTATATAATTATTTTTTTTCTTCAAACACACTTAACAATAGGTCTGTTTAGTTCTATAATAAGTCATAGTGACGATCAAATCAACTTCCCAATGCCGAACTTTTGACAAAGTGGCTTATCAACACAATTATTTGCAACTCAAATGGCACTTTTGTTAAGGAAATAGGTACTCTATCCCATATTTATAAGTATGACAAATGGTGCTTCATACACTATACCACAATTTAATAACACTGACCAATTACTAAAGATGTAAATGGGCTATTAAACATCGATCAAAACTCTTACCAAAGTCATCAATCCAAGAGAAGAACATCATCAGCACCATAGTGAGATACAAATACATTATAATCTCGATGTGTGGAATGGGGTTCATGGTCCGCACTTTCTTACTTTCAGACATACACCATTCTCGGGAAGGGTGATTCGTCTTCCTTCTCTTGTATAACCCTCCTCATAAAGTATCGGTCAGATCAATTATTTGTTACCACATATCACACAGCATTCATATCGCTGAGAATGAACATCTTTCATCCATCTTCTTTGGACATTCTTTTGGAAAAGGGAGCACGGGAATGTAATTTATTTGTCATGCAATTATTTTCATCTCTGTAAGGCATCGGTCAGCGAATGGCCTCTATCATGTCTATGTACTCGCTGTTTAGGAGAGAGGCATAGAGCCATAACGGAGAACAGATAATGTGTTGTGTTTTTGTTTTCTAAGCCAATTTTCTACTGTTAACCATATATGGGCTGAGACCAAGTTGCGCCGGGATCACTGATAAGAAAAGAGCTATTGAACATGATTTCGTTCTGGTTGAAATTATTCCTCTTCATATTTGCAGTGGTATTGAACGAGTTTTGCATTAAAGGTAGAAACCAATCATTCAATTTGAAATATATGGAGTGAACCATTTGCACAAAACTATCTTAATATTTTTTTTCAGAATTATCATGATTGTGAAAGTGCATGTACCATGTAGTTTTGAGGAAAAGTTGTTTATAATGCGCTTAAGATTGTGTGTTTCTTGTAATTGAAATCATAACATGAATTAGCTTGAATGTAAGAGGATTTTAAGAATTCTATTTTGTTTACTCACCCTTTATGAAAAGAAAAACAAATTCAAATTGACAACTTTGTTATCCCACAACTGAAATATCACTGTAAGAGAAAATGATATCATTACTGCGCACTCATTTTGATTCATATACCTTAAAATACCTTTTCATTTTTTCAAAGAATAACAATTATCAACAAGGGGTTCGTTTTGTTGATATTAGTTCTCAACATGAAAGCGATTTCAACCCCTTTTCTTTTTCCTTGCCAATAAATAATTGAAATTCAAATTTCGAACTGACGAAAACAATTTACTGTTTTGAAGCATATCAATCATTCTATTCTAGGGCCTATCTCACAAAGCAGTGAAGTTGATCCAAATCACTTTCATGGAGACTAGTCTGATTTCTAGTAAGGACACAATATTCATATAGACCACTACCCATTATGAATTGAGGGGATCACTGTTCCTAATGGACAAGAAGGGTAGCATTTCATGACTATAAATGTAATCAAGCTGTCCTCTCTCACATTAGGACTAACTTGTATTGTAACTAGCAACCCAGTGCATTGATTTATTCACTTATTATAATTATCCGATTCCTTTTGACCTTGCATAATCCTACCTTTGTGAGTGCTTATTGTAAGTGCTTGCTTGACCTTCAATCCAAAATAATCTTTCTTTCCTATAGAACAGTTAACATGGTTAAGTGTAAAATGTTTCTCCCTCATAGGTATAGTTTCTGTATTTGATTAGATGAACAGTATCAACAATATACTTCTACATTTTGTAAGTCAACAGAGGTACATCATTCTTTGATAGTTATGAGCTGTAATGAATTGATGTTTTTGACATATGTCAGCAGTCATAAATTAATCTGCCGACAAAATTCTGTCTAAATAGTAATGACACAATTTTAGCGGGCGGGGTCACAAGGGTTACCCCCACATCCTGATAATCATAATAAAATAAATATAAATTAATAAACAAATAAATATTAATAAATGAATAAATAATTACCTGAAAAATAAATAAATAGGTAAAATCTACTGTTTTTGGGTTTAAGGTGTTAAGTTTTAGTAATGAGAAAATACAAGCAGCTTTACACTTGGAGTATAAACGCTGTTGTATAATTTTGTGTTCCTAATCCTAAGTTTTCACGACTAGAACGGCAGTTTTGTTTGCTTGGTTGTGTAACTCTTAACCATCTCTTAATTGCGTGAAGTCCCTTTACCAGAATGCCTGGCCATAGGGTGCAGTCCTTTGCTATGTTGTGGGTTCAAAATCAAGTTTTACTGAAAAAAAAACCAGCAAAAAATAAAATAATAATAAAAAACAATCGATTCTAATAATTTTTCGCATACTTCATTTTAAAAAATAAATAAAAATAAAGAACCGCTGCTAATAGGTGATAGGAAGCGACTTCCCAATGATTTTTAAGTAATGAACACATAACTAAGTATTAAAAAATGGAGAAGAAAACAATCATATGTATTGATATATATTGGTCATGCAACTCTGAATTTCGATTGTAATTCATTTGAAAAAAAATGTGGTCATGGCACTTCCACGATGTCCCACCTCCTATTTCCCCCCAAACACGCACCCACACCGCCACAATCGCACTTTATACACACACACACTTACCCACGTTTATCCTTACACCCCTCCCCCACACAGTGTCGAGCTTTCATCATATCATATCATAATCATTGATTGTAGCCATACGGCTGATCTAGATTCGAGAGTATAATTAACACCAGATATTATGCAATGGTAGGAATCACCATAGGCGGCCGAAGCGGGGGACGTGTCCCCCTAAATTTGAGGTGGGGGGAAATCCCCCTAATTTTTTAGTTGATAACCTTTTTTTTTTTTTTTTGCTTGTCAAAAAATGTTGGTGGTTCCTTCCTGGAGTTTTGGTACGCGGACAACTTTTTTCTTCTTTTTTTCTTTTAAAAAATTTTTGGTGTTCCCCCTAAAATGTTTGGCTTCCACCGCCAATGGGAATCACTGTGCTATCTAAAGAAGATGTAGAACTCACTCAGCCATACTGAAGAACTCTGCCAAGCAACGGCGTGTTGACAACATGTATAGCCATAATTAATCTGTGCAGTATTGTTGATATAATAAGTATGACTTCCCCCATATCCACCTCTGCCCCATTAATAGAATCACCACCTTTCGCAAACCTCAGCAACGGTTACGTTAGGGTCCCCTAACACAAGAGTTTACGATAAATCATACACTTGATTTTTAAGACTGATTGTACATTATAGTTAATAGAATCAAACTGTTCTACAATCTTTGCTAAGCTTCGTGTTACAGGCCCTATAGATTTGTATCGACCGCACAGAAACGCTGTTAGCGTAACATTTCACTAACACTGCGCTAACAAAGGGCGCCTGTTGTTACAACCGGTAGTCTCGCCGCAATGGCTATACTGCATTATTTACATCTTAGATCAACGCTTGACATCACAATCTGTATAGTATTATCCATTAACAAATCAGCTGTTAACAACATGGGTAGGATTACCGCACAGAAGGCAGAGAAAGCTGTTGTTAGGGGACAAAATCTATAATTTGTGCGTAGTCTTGGTAGTGATCTAGATTTAACTTAGATTTACTTATGATTATTTGCACATCCTACAAGTTTAAAAATCTTGTCTAGGAAAGGGTAAAGGAATGTAATTCATTATCATATAGACCTACAAAGTTGAATTATTATTACATTTTAAACATGAAATGGCAGCAGGTAGTATTACTAATTTAATTGAAAAGATATCGAATAAGCTTAAAAAGATAAAAACAATTGCCTTTCATAATATTACGATGGAGATTCTGTACAAAAAAATGCAATCCCACTTGTCATCAGTTTCTTTTGTTTGCAAATGCTCTTCACAGACTTCACTCATCATGCTCATGATAGAGTATTTTCCAATGATGATTATCATGCGATACATTTCATCAGCTCTTTTTCTTCGTTCTCGTGTAGGGTCTTTTTTAAAAAATGTCTTCAAACACCTAAATAAATGATACATCTTAGAAGAAAAAAATCTTGAAAAGGACCATATATCTTGGCACTAATCAACATCCCCCGCTATATACCTATTCCTAAAGGGGTACTCCAGGCTGAAGAAAATAATACGGTTCGAACAGTTAAGTGAGACAAACAAGACACTGACAAATTGATACAAATTGGAAATGAGTAAAACAAAATATGGTTTCTTAAATTTTTTTCATTAGGCCCTATTTCGGTGAAATTTATATTCATGACTCCAGGAATATGCCATGAGGGTCTGTTGTATCATACAAAATTAGGTTTATTTAAATTTTGTCCACACAGAATTATTGCTTCAAAGATCATTAAAGATCTGGCGACATATATACATTCGAGACAATTACGAGTTCATTTCAAATTTTCAACAAAATCAGAAAAAGGGGAAAGAGCTAGAGGATATGGCATTATCGTTCCATTTATTGTATATTCATGGCCACATGCTGCTCAGTAATATTAGTTCCAAAATAAAGTGTTTAATTTTAATATTCAAGAATTTTGTTATTTTTTTATCAGATTTTGATGAATTTTCAGCAATTTGCTCATCTAATTCTACTCAATTTATTCATATATTGTTGAGCCCAGAATACCCCTTTTATTCGGTCGAGGTATATTATAAATTACTTGGTATAAGAAAGGGAGCCAGGTTTTAAAGAGAGAAATTATTCACTAACATCATCACTATTGGTGTCCTTGGCACTGTTAGTGATTTGTATTAACATTAGCGCCACTGTTAGCTTCTGCTAAGCCTTTTATTGTTCGAATATTAGGAATTCGACTAAGCTTCTGTGAGTTTATCGATACCGGTAGGCCCACCTTTAGTGCTCTGTTAGTGAAAACAATGCGTTTATCGGTGGTCGCCCATGAAATGTGTGACTGGCCCTAATGTTAGCGTTCTGGTACGCTAACAACCGGGGAAGCAAGCCTTTTCCAGATTATGAAAATGCATCTCTTAACAAGTATTTGGCTTGTGACACCCTACAAGTATTGTAAATATATCCCTTTTTTCAGTATTTAACACTCCAACTTCCATTTCTTTTTCAATCCATCTTTCTCATGTCTTTCTGATATATTGTCTTTTCTACAAAATCAATCATGGCATAGTCATTCTGAACAAAAATACAGGTTCCTGAATTCCCAAAATTCAGATTTCCTTTTTGGAAGTCAAATTAGGTTAGCGTGGATGTGTGCTCCTGTAAAACCGGGCTGTTCAGGGGTGTTCTTGTTATAGCCAACGTGCTGAGACGAACGCCGTTTTAAAGGGTTTAGTGGGGAAAATGAAAAGTTCCGACCGAACAAAGCGAATGGACAAGCATAAAACTATTTAACATGTAAAACTAGTATAAAGAAATACGTTGACAAAAATACAATGATTTCAAAGAAAACAACAATCGGGTGAAAATTTTCACTTTGTATGAGTTTAGATGAGTTATAGGAAGAATGTTTTTTTTTTATTTGAATGTTTTGGGGCCGTTCGTTTACTATACCTTCATATAACAAATTGTTCATCTGTGATAATTTATAATGGAACTTTTGTGTAAGCGTGAGTGGGTACCATGCTTCTTTATTGCTGCAGTAGCTAGTAATGAATTTCATTAAATGGATTTATTTTATGCTGTTGTTCTAGTAAGACATTTCAAAGCTCTTAGTTTGCTGAATACTTCTATAATTGTGCCACTAGTCTGGAAATTTTGAAATATGTTTTCCCTTGTAATAAAATTACGAACAAACATTAAGGTTTGCATATTTTAGGTCTCTGACAATATGCAGGGAAAGAATGATTTTATTCAATATCAAACACAATTGTTGATCATTGCATTTTTTAATGAATAAATCTTACTGACTTGACCAGTAATAGGCCTCTATTGGGCTTCAAATTGCAATCAATATTTTACGAGCAAGTAATACATGTATATTTACATGTTTATAAAAAAAATTATATTGCGTAACAATTACATTAACTGTCTTGATTATATAATTTACCACCTCCATAAGGTGAATCCCAATCCCAAATATAACATCAGCTGACATGGAAATTAAGTGTCTACCATATTCGATCTGTTACTTCAGGAAACCGATATCCTATGCGTAGATAACGACTCTTTAATAATGTAAACCACAGCCCCGGATATAAGTTCAAGATCTCGATACTTATGATTGTGTTAAAAACAAATGCTTACCTATCAAAAACGTCATATACAAAACTAGAGCTATAGAGAGAAGGATATAACATAATCAATCTCCAGAGGGAATTCATGCGGTGTTGGAGTGGTATCATACGCATATCAGTAATGCAACATGTCCTCTGGTAAGTTTTTTTATCAACTGTTTCTAGTCAACTGATTAGAATTAATGACTTAATTGGATTCATTATAGGATATTGTTGGTTAGTTAGTCATGGCATCGTCATCCTCTGGTATCAAGGATTAAGTACACCAAACAATTATCGAGACAATGACAAATAGAGCTGGAGCTGCATTTTCAATGAATGAATGTTTATTTTTTTTAATCATTACAATTGGTACCATTAATATAATCACTATTATTACCATTATCTTCATAATAATTATTAATTGTTACTATCATCCTCTTCAACATCAGTATTGGTATACTACTAATAAAAATAATACCCATGATCATCATTAGCGTCATTGTCATCATTATTAATGAATTTATTATTTTCATTATTATTATTACTATTAAGATTGATATCATATTGTATTATATTACAGGCATCCTTCTTATTCCATCTATCATTTTTTTCCTTTTCATTTTATTTCTCCAAGCTAATTTGATGAAAATAATATTTTAATTCTTAATGCTTCAAATAGTAATGTGAATTTTATCTAACATGATTTCGATGCAACATAATTCTTGGTCACACTCGCAAAATTGACTTCAAAATGATCGATTGTATGCAATTGTATGCCGAGGAGGTGCCGTGGCCGAGTGGTGTAAGGCGCCTGACTATGCGTGGAAAGTCCAGTGTTCGATCCCCGGCTGCAAAACCTATGCCCGTGAGCAAGGCATTTATCGGCAATGCTCTTTTATCCTGCATTCTAATAAATGAAAATGCTATACGCATTATTGGTAACTAGGTGTGCACTTGTTTTTAAAAAAGTAAATACCTTAGCTGTTGTCGGTCTGGTCATTGTCGATTTTGCCGTTGAATCTTTTTCATACAAAGATCATTGGAAAAAAAAATGCAGTATACATTCGGCCATATCTAAAGCTCTCTCTTTAAAGTTTCTCTTGAAAAGGGGCATTTGAATATTTATATTGTAAATTCATTTGTGGCCTTATTAGAACGCCACAAAAAGTGATATTGTGCAGTCCAGCCAGTGTTTAAGAAGGGGTCATATATTTGAAATGAGGATATTCCGACCAAAATTTTCATGTAAAATCGAGATTTACTTTATATCTTATATCACCCATACCATAACGATGTTAGGACACATGTATTAGTTCAGTCTGATCTGTGGCATTGATTGTTTGGGGCATTCACAACGGAAGGCCAAAACTAAGTTAAACCTATACTTCCAATGTCATCCATGTTAGTTTTATGCGTTTCTATACTGACTATCTCGATTCCTAAAACCTGCAATATATATATATATGTATATACACACATAGGCGGCGGAAGCGGGGGGGACAGGGGGGACGTGTCCCCCCTAAATTTGAGGAGGGGGGGACAGTCCCCCCCTAAATTTGTTGTTGATGACCTTTTTTTTTTTTTTTTTTTTTTTTGCTTGTCAATTTATTTTCCTACGTCCCCCCTTAAAATGTTTGGGTTGAAAACCTTTTTTTTTTTTCGCTTGTCAAAATATTTTGGGTTGTCCCCTCCTAAAATTTGTGGCTTCCGCCGCCAATGTATACACACGATATATATCATATTTAACATGAGTTAATGTATATCATTGTAATGAAACTATGTCTTTGATACAGCAACGCTCTTAATGAAAACGATCTGAATGTACAAACACTTGGATTTAGTGTGAGAACATAGGATGAACAAATTATGACGCATTTCGTTAAAAATAATTATTGAAAGTAATGTAAGGACATATATAAGAATGCTATTCATTGTTAAGAGAAGAAATATTATGTTTGGAAAAACGATTTCCCTTCTTTAAATATGACAGCTATATATCTTATTATAACATCAAATTAACAAATATTAGATTAATTTTTGTTGTTTTCTTTAACATTACTCGGCTCCAAAAAGAGGAAAGGACACATACTGGTTTTAGTAAAGGGAATTGTCCTTTCATACAAAGAATTTGAAACCACTAGGAAGCAAGCATGTAATTATCTGTAAACACAATATTAATACATTCACCAAACGATGAATGATTTGTCATGTACAGAAATAACTTCCAAATTACAAAATGAGAATTTGTCACTTTCTGAACGTTTGGTGCAGTGTGAAGTATACTGTGAATATAAACCTAAATGGAAACCCCCATTGTATTTCTCCGTCATTATAATAACGAGGAAGTGTTTCAACAAAAATAATATTTCTGTAGAACATCCTGACACTATCCACTGTACTTGTAATTGGTAATGCGATGCTTATAAGTGTCTGTACGCTTACGGATTTGGTGCGCATACATTCCCCACAACATTCGAATGAATACATGTACATATAAAATACAATAATTTTTTCCCACATCTTCTGAATCCTTCTCCTCTTATTCATCTTCTTCCTCGTTTACCTCCTCGTCTTCCCTCCTCCTACTTCATCATCATCATCATCATCATCATGATTTTTGTATATATATATTGACCCCAAACAGGGAGATCTTAAGGACTATGTTTTAGGAATCCCTTAATAGTATAAAATATCTCACCATTCATCTAATGGGCGATTCCACACTAGAACTTCAAAAATATCATAAATTTCAACATGCTTTCAATAAGTCATAAGTAGTGTAATATTTTGCTATGATACCTAAATTTTATGAAAATTATGAGTTTTAACCAAAAGTGAAGACATATATAGCTTTAATTGGGGGCACAATGGAATTTTAATTTTTCAATAATTTTGCTAATTGAATAGTCAAGTGCAAACACCGTCTGAAACAATTATTTGCAAAGTACGAGAAGAATGAAAACATTGCAGGTCAATAGAATAATATATCATTGATGGTTCCAAATAATATCTACAACATTGTCATGATCCATAATAGGGGCAGCCCTGATTTTTCCGAACCTATTTTTGGCAATGTCCAGTACGACACATGACAAAGCAAAAGTTTTTCCTACAATTTTGTTTTTGATGATGCCATTTCATAAAATCAGTTTCTCTTTCTTTGACCCATGGGTGATCGATTTATCCCATAAGGATCTAATGACTGCCCTTCATTTTTCAATTATTGTCCTATTAAAAGTTGTCCCGTACGACACACAATATATAATGCATTTAATTGCAGGATATGGATTCAGAAACCATAAATAGTAGGCATATTTAAATTCATTTAATTGATTTAACATAAAGAGAATTGAAAAAGTACTTTGTTCATCTCCGTAGAACATGAAATAGGTGATTCTAAACATTTAAATTGATTTCATGTAGGCTTATTCTTTTGTGAATCCCTTCAGATAAACTGGTGATTTTCACTGGTCAGAGAAGGTTAATTTCTTTTCATTGAGCATGAAAAGAAATCCTTTATAATTATTTCAACCTAGCCTGGAAGATGACTTCCTCTTGCATGGTAATGTGGAATTATTATCAGATGTAAAAAAAAATACTTATCAATCATCATGATCATCTATTTTGACTTCCCTTGATGATCACTAATTTTTTTATATACCGTATTGAAACTCCTTACTTTTTTCAAGTTGTAAAAAAAATCTGGAAAATAAGACAAACGATGAATTATGGTTTCATGAAATGCAGATGGGTTTGAAAAAGTAAACCGCATTTCTTTAGAAAAAAAAATTGTGGAATTACAAGTGACAGTTGTGACATACATCATGTAGATATACATTTTATATAAAAAATTATAACATTTTAGCCCCATAATTTACACAAAGTTTCATTCATTCATTGTTTAAATAGTGTTTTGAAATCATCAATTAATTCACTGAAATATAACTTCACACAAAACCTCAAGTTTTTTAGCTCGTAAAAATGCTGTGAACACTTGTACAATTCCCATCATGAAAAATGATAACATATTGCTCCCGATTGTATACATTGAGGTTACTTGTCCTGAATGACTACTTATTAAAAGGTTTTTCATAAAAAAAGGAAGAATTTAGGGGCAATGCTCCTTCTGATTGATAAAAAGTTCATTTTTTATTCAGGCTGCCCAGTAAAACACGCAAGTGCCTGTACAACACACAAGTGTCCCGTACGACACATTATTTTGTTTATGATATATTGACAGAAATATTCAACTAATAGCGGTTTCTAACCTAATGAATGTCTTAGTTTGATAGGATTATCATTATCATCAGCCAAATAATGTGATTGAAGAAGTCAAAGAGACATAAAGTAAGAAAGATTGGCTTCAATTTAGAGATGTCCCGAACGACACATTTTGAATGTCCCGTACGCCACAATGTTCTCGAAAATTATAATTTGTTTTATTTATTCATGAATGTTTATTTTGCTTTCTTTTATAAATGTGTTTGTTCTTGGGTAATTGAGTGTCAATTTGAGTTCAGTTTCTATGAAATTTATTTGCCAAACTCACAGACTTTTGAGTACAAACTTGAGGTTTCTAAAAAAGCCACTTTTTCTGCGTCCGTACGACACATTACTATTTTAAATCTGTATTACACAGGATGTGAATTCAAGTCATGTTAAGTCTTGGTTTGTCTAACACTCTGGTAGTACTTGATGATCACCTATAGTCACTGGAATATTTTTTGTTTTTTCTTGTAAAAAAACTGTCAAATATTCTCTAAATGTCCCGTACGACACGTATGAAATCACCCTAATGCGAGTGCCAAGCGCTTGCTGATTTTTTTAGAATTACATTTAAATACTTATGAAGCATTTGTAGTCATTGTAATCATAAATAACATACACATCTCATTAATAAAATATTGCGAGCGCGAAGCGCGAGCTGAAAATTTAGGACATTCAGATCTAAAGAGGGACATTTTAAGGCTTGTTTGTAGGAATTCACGAAACCATACGTATTTCACTAAGGCCCCCATCTCACTAGGATGGCGATCATGGCGACCATGGCGACCATGGCGATCTGTCTAAATCCCGCAAAGCGTAGCAGAATCGTCCTCGAATTCTATTTTTAGCCTGCGAGGCGATTGCACTACAAATTCACTGCGACGGACCTTCGCTGAAGGCGATGGTACGCTGGTAGTACGACGCTGCCACTCTCTTGCCACGATTTGAGGCAGATGTGATGCGCTGCTTCTGCGATCAAAGCGACTGTACAACGAGGCCCATACGCTAATTAGGACCTCGGTACGGTGGTGCTACGAATGGAACGATTGTGTTAGGTTCATGATGGGCTCTTGAAACGATTTCAAGCAATCGGCATATTGATCGCGGCACATGAGACATTTTTCAGTCGATTGCCAACCTCCGACCAAGATGGATGTCCAGAATTTGGTTGGACTTATAAGTCTTAGCATTATACAACAACTTCAATTAGAAGTTGAATACGAGGACCTGATACGAGGACAGTAGGAGGAGGCCAAAAAGATACTGGGTCCGATCCTGGCTGTCACTTAAGTCATAATATACAATATATATTAAAATTTCACTCAAAAGATGTCGATGAGCCTAATAGTTAATATGAGGGATGCATTCAGAATTTCATAAAAGAGCATAAAAATGTTTTATATTTTGTTTATTTTTTCCACAAAAGTTTGTCACTCAAAATTGTTAGGTAAATTCCTTTCAAATTTGCTTTCAAGAAGTAGTCTACTTATGTGAGAGCACTCATAAGGGGGGGGGGCACAATGCCAGAATCCCCATAAAGTGTGCTTTCCCAATCAACAGAGGCGTCGATTATGGGGGGGGGCAGGGGGGGCGATCGCCCCACCAATGAAAATATTGGGGGGGCAAACATATCGTTTTGCCCCCCCAATAATTCCGCATGTGCTAAAAATAAAATAAGATTGTAATGTTTTACACAGAAATCAGCAAGCGAGATTGAGATACACAACTCGTTCTTCGTCTAAAATCGTGCTCAAAATGTCCACTTTTCAGATTGGAATATCAAAAAATTTCAGCTCGCGCTTCGCGCTCGCATCATTTCTGTAACAAAAACCTATACTCTCCATGATTAAATAGGTGAATATGGTCCCGTTTTCAGTTCTAAACCTCAAAAGAACTCCCACTTCGACTTGCAATAATCTTTTGTTGGATATATATATCTTGTTCTTTATTAAAAACGTCCATTAAACTCATTTTTTTTCAGATCGAAATATCAAAATTTTCAGATCGCGCTTCGCGCTCGCATTAATCTGCTGGTGAGATATATATATATATATATATATGTGTGTGTGTATATGTATATATATGTGTGTGTGTGTATATGTATATGTACACATATATATAGGCATATATGTGTGTGTGTGTGTGCACTATCGAGCGCTTTTGGAAAATTGATTCATGATTTTGCCCCCCCAATCTGAAAAATGGATCGACGCCCCTGCCAATCAATACATCAGTGATCGAATCATCAAAATTTTAATATTGTTCACTGTCACTGTAGTTATAATTAATTCTATTTTTAAAACATATTCAATTTATATATTTTTGCGGAGGTAACCCATTTCGTCATCAAGACATGCGAGCGTCTTTTTTTTCTCTCTTTCAAGTTGGCTCAGCAGTTAGATTTTCATCCTCCTACTATACCTCCTCCTCCTCCTCTTCCTCCTCCTCCTCTACCACCACCATAACCTCTTGTTCGCTTCCTCTTGGACCGCCGGCATAACAGATTGGGCAGCTTCCCTTTTTGGTCCTTTTTCTGGGAAGTATATTTGAAAACGTCGTGGTGTCGCCTCGTAATCTGTTGAAAATGTGATAATCCGCTACCACCGGCACGTTGTTTCATAGCAACGCAGACGGTCGCTGCTCAATCGCTGGCCAGTCATCAGCGGCGCAGCATAAGCGCAACGCGAATGCCTGCAGCGGGCTGAGAACGTGTGCCACATGCCACCCAAAGGGAAAGCGTCGTGGTGGAAACGGTGTGAAGCGTGTCGAGCGCAAGGCAATCGCCTCGTAAACGGAAGCAGCGTAGCAGAATTGTCTTGGGAACGGGCCTGAAAAACACGGGCGATCGGTGCCGCTTTTAATGCGCTTCTACTACGCTTTGTGCGTTGGAGCTTCGTTACAGCTACGAATATGTCGTTTGTAATACGCTCTTGACTCGATTATGATGCGCTTTAGCACCTCCGCGATCTCGCTACGTAAGTTTTGAACATGTTCAAAATTTTGTGGCGACCAGGAAGATGGTGGCGATCCTTGCCGCTTCAGAAAAGATCAAGGTACGACGGAGAAGATTGAAAAGATCAAGCCACGTTCAAGCTACGATATACCACGCTTTGTCGATTTTTGACGATCGCAGCGGAATCGCCATCTAAAAAGACAGAATTAAAGGCATGTTATGATTATGTGAGCGAAGGTCTTTAAATCAGATCGAGAGCTTCTTTTTATGAAAGCGGGGAAAGGGATACCAGGTACTTCACTCAGCTAATGGAATCCAACAAAAAGGAAACAAATATACGTAAATTATCAATAGGAGATAGATTAACTTTTGATCAAAAGGAAATAAAAAATGAAATAAGGAATTTTTATAGCATGTTATACGCAGAGAGAGATGATAAAATCCTTGATGATGACTTTTTCTCCGATGTAACAAAATTATCAGAAGAATCGATGAAATCATGTGAAGGGAAAATTATGGAAGGTGAATGTTTAGCTGCCTTAAAAGGGATGAAGTTAAATAAATCACCGGGTAATGACGGGCTTAGCGTAGAATTTTATTTAGTGTTCTGGCCGCTGATTGGGGATGTTTTAGTTGATGCTTTAAATAATGCTTTTATGAGAGGAGAACTTTCGCCATCACAAATACAAGCAACTATTACCTTAATTCATAAAGAAGGAAAGGATCCATTACGTATTAAAAATTATCGGCCCATCTCACTGTTAAATGTAGACTACAAAATTTTGGCGAAGCTACTATCAATAAGAATAAAGGAGGTGTTGCATGAAATAATCAATGTCGACCAAGTAGGATATTTAAAAGGAAGGAATATTGGGGAAGCTATTAGACTTATAGATGACATGATTTTTCATTCAGTAAAAAATGATATATCGGCATATCTATTGGCCATTGATTTTGAAAAGGCATTTGATTCGGTTTCACATTGTTTTTTGTTTAAAGTCTTGCAAACGTTTGGTTTTGGACCCTCATTTTGTAAATGGACAAGTACTTTGTATAAAAAAGCTGAAAGTTGTGTTTTCAATGGCAGTATTTCAACAGGTTACTTTGATATAGGGAGAGGGGTATTAAGACAAGGAGATCCGTTATCCCCCTATCTCTTTATTTTATGTATTGAAATTTTGGCTAACAGAATAAGACTTGATCCAGAAATTCACGGAATTAAGTTTGGAAATACAGAAGTTAAGCAAATTTTATACGCAGATGATATGATAATTTTTGTAAAAGACACTCAGTCCTTTGAAAAGTTAGATATGCTGTTCGAATGTTTTGCCGAAACGTCAGGTTTGAGGATGAATAAAGATAAAACTTTTATTATGTTACTGGGACACCATGAACAAATAGATCAAATTTTACCTTTTGGTAAAGTGGAGCAGATGGTAAGGATCTTAGGTATATATTTTTCATTAGATAGAGAAAGTCAAGTAAGAATAAATTACAAAGAAATACTTAGTAGAATAAAGAAAATTTTGATGTGGTGGAAGCAAAGGGATTTGACATTAATGGGCAAAATTCAGTTAATTAAAACATTTGTACTATCTAAATTGATATACATTTCTTCTCTTACCATTGTCCCGACATGGGTAATAGAGGATCTTAATACACTGATCTTTGGATTTTTATGGGGTGGTAAAGATAAAATTCAAAGAGACATTGTTTATTTAGTTTATGGTCATGCTGGTCTAAAAATGACAAATTTTCAGTTATTCATTAAGACACAAAGAATTATGTGGATTAAAAGACTTATAATGGGAGAGCCAAAAATGAAATGGAAACAATATTTCAGATACTTAGCACACGATATGGGAGGATTGCTAATTTTTTTTTTTTTTTTTTTTTTTTTAGTAACCTCACAATGAATTTGATAGAATTTGAACTGCCAGAATTTTATACAGAAATGTTAGATGTATCGTTCAATAAGAAATTGTTTTTACTTAAAGAAGAGAAGAATAAAAGAAATGAGATCATTTTCAATAATAGGTTCATCCGTTTGAAAGGACAAACATATTATAATGACAAGCTGTTTTGAAAGAAAATTTATAAACTCCATCATATTGTAGATAAAGATGGGAAGATTAAGTCTATCTCGACCTTTCAAAAAATGGGTTTGGATCGTTTTGAAATAGAAAAGATACTCGAAATTTTTAATAACATTCCATACTTTTGGAAGGACTTGCTGAAAAAAGGGTCAAAGTTCCATAGATAGTGAGTTAATTTTGGATTTTCAATTAAAAGGCAGGACTTTTGACTTGCAAGACATCACATCAAAAAGAATATATGATATTCTTGTAAGTATGAAATCGGATATACCCCAAGCATTTAAAAAACTTGAGGAAAAATATAATATAACAAAAAAAGATATATCTGATATATTTCTAAGACCACGAAAATCGACTCTGAATAGCAGACTCAGAGAATTTCAATTCAAAATATTACACAATATACTATACACAAAAAAATATTTATATTTATTTAAAATGACAACAGATGATTTATGTTCATTTTGCAGTAAAGAAGAAGAAACATATGATCATATATTCTTTTCATGTGATAAAATAAAAACTATATGGAAAGAATGTGGGAACATGCTTCAACTCCCTATCATTACAAATATAGATAAAAAAAGGTGTACACGTAGGCGTGGAAGGGTCAACTAAAGGAGAGGCTCAATTATTAAATCACATAATGATCCTCATAAAGTATATGATTTAAAAAAATAGTAGAAACACAAAAGATCCACCGACCCTTAACCATATTAAGGAAAAAATACAAGAAGATAGACTTGAAGAAAGAAAACTAGCTGAACAGAGAGGTCTATTAACAAACCATTTCAGAAAATGGGACAAGTTTATTTTCTAGGGATGCTGAGGCTAAGAAAGTTCAAGCACACAGTAGACTGAAATGGAGGGTAGGGTTGAGGGGAGGGAAGCAGGTCGCGCTTCCTGGGCTTGGATGGGATGTGGGGGGAGGGGGCAGTTGGGATGGGAGGGCTTTACTTTTTACTATTTTGTTCCTGATGACTCGAGTCTTATATTCTGTATTTCTTTTTGTACAATTCTTTTTTGTATTATGAATTGTTTATTTGACTTTGTGAACAATGTTTTGTTAATATACTATTGTATGTATGATTTTGAACTGAATGTTTTAATAAATACTACTTCAAAACAAAAAAAATCTAGTGAGATGGGGGTATAACCGAATGTTGCGAGCGCGAACTGAAATTTCGTATATATTGACCCCAAACGGGATTTTTTTAAAGGAATCCAATAAGAGTATATACATCTCACCATAGTCATGTAATGCAAGTGCCAAGCGCTTGCTGATTTTGTTAAAATTACATCTGAACACATGAAGCACATTTTGTAGTAACTGTAATCATGATTACCATACCTATCTCACTAATCAAATATTGCGAGAGCGAAGCGCGAGCTGAAAGTTTAGATAATTCAGACCTGAAGTGAGGCTTCTAAGGCTTGTTTGTAGGAATTCACTAAGACCATACATATTTTACTAACCAAATGATGCGAGCGCGAAGCGCGAGCTGAAAATATTTGATATTTAGATCAGAAAAAGTGACATTTTAAGGACTTATTTTAGGAGTGCACGGAGAGCCGACATAGAGCAGAAAATGTTTTATATTAAAACCTTAACATGGGGCAATCATTATAAGTAGTCATGAAAAAGAAGTGTATGTCACTACATAAACAATAATATATTTGGTGTTTATTGAATTAAAACAGGAGAGTTTCGTACAACATTTTAATATTTTTTTGATTTTCATCTCTTTAAACAGACAATGCGAGCACCAGGAACAATGACAACATAGGCCCTGAGTGAATTGTGTTTCATGAAGTTATGATAAAAATGTCTCCGGTGTAATATAACATAACATGATTATAATATAATATACCATTATAATGAATGATAATTACTTCTTTCCCACTACGTTCCTCTTCCTTTCTCCCTCTTTTTCTCCTTTTGCACGTTTTTTTTTCGGTCAGCCGATTGAGGGGGGGGGGGGGGCACGTGCCCCCCATGCCCCCGTAGTTACGCCACTGATAATATTCATCTAATGCGAGCGGCAAGCGCTCGCTGATATTTCTTTTTTAGAATTAAACCTTAACACATGAATCACTTTTTGTATTCATTGTAATCATGAACATGATCCGTAGGCCCAGTAATCAAATATTGCGAGCCGATTTTTTTTTTTATTTCAAACCAAAATAGAGGCATTTTAAGGCTTGTTTTGTAGGAATTAATTAAGGCCATTTGCATTTCATTTAAGAAATAATACGTGCGCGAAGCGCGAGCTGGAAATATTTGATATTCAGACTAAAAAGGGCATTTTAAATATTTTTTTTTTAGGAATTCATGAAGAGCAATTTATATCACCAATCCATTAATGCGAACGTAAGTACGGACTGGAAATGTTTTATATTCAGACAATTACTTTAAGTAGGCCTCCTTGTGAAAAGATGTATATTTTACTACATAGAAACAATAAAAACTCGTAGTGTGAGGAAATACAATGTGTATATTGACTTGAAAACGGGATGTTTTAGTACCATGAAATTCCCTTTAAAGCCTGTGTATAGCTTTGGTATTAAGGGTCAATAATGTGATTGATAATCGAATATCATCTAATATGACAGTCTTACTGAAGCGTAGAGACCGTTAGATATTTTTCCAACTGCACTTCTCTGAGAAAATTTCAAATATTCAAATCTTGGATATATAGCGCCATCTTTCGGCGATGCTTGTTTTAAATTAAAACAAGTGGAATGCCTCTGGCCGTCTCACCTGCATCACGCGGTTCAATATAGCAGCAGTGCTGACTTTGAATACTACTCTAACTCGCACAAGATGTTCAGTGATACATGGTTACTCTTATGTCCACTTTTTATGAACTAGACCAATAAACTTACAGAGATATGATGGTTATTCAACAAAAAAACCCAACATGGCCAAAGTTCATTGACCTTACATGACCTTTGACCTTGATCATGTGACCTGAAACTGGAACATGATGTTCAGTGATACTTGATTACTCTTATGTACAAGTTTCATGAATCAGATCCATAAACTTTCAAAGTTATGATGGAAATTCAACAAATACACCCAATTCGGCCAAAGTTCATTGACCTTTGACCTTGGACATGTGACCTGAAACGCGCACAGGATGTTCAGTGATACTTGATTACTCTAATGTCCAAGTTTAATGAACTAGACCAATAAACTTTCAAAGTTATGATGGTAATTCAACAGATACCCCGATTCGGCCAAAGTTCATTGACCCTAAATGACCTTTGACCTTAATCATGAGACCTGAAACTTGCACAAAATGTTCAATGATGCTTGATTACTATTATGTCCAAGTTTCATGAATCAGATCCATAAACTTTCAAAGTTATGATGGGAATTCAACCAATATCCCCAATTCGGCCAAAGTTCATTGACCCTAAATGACCTTTGACCTTGGTCATGTGACGTGAAACTCATGCAGGATCTTTAGTGATACTTGATTAACCTTATGTCCAAGTTTCATGAACTAGGTCCATATATTTTTTAAGTTATGATGACATTTCAAAAACTTAACCTCAGGTTAAGATTTCGATGTTGATTCCTCCAACATGGTCTAAGTTCATTGACCCTAAATGACCTTTGACCTTGGTCATGTGACATGAAACTCTAATAGGATGTTCAGTAATACTTGATTAACCTTATGGCCAAGTTTTATTAACTAGGTCCATATACTTTCTAAGTTATAATGTCATTTCAAAAACTTAACCTCAGGTTAAGATTTGATGTTGACGCCGCCGCCGCCGTCGCCGTCGGAAAAGCGGCGCCTATAGTCTCACTTTGCTTCGCAGGTGAGACAAAAATGGGCATTCAAGCACTTATCTTATAAATTTAGTGATTAGATATCCAAAAGTTACAGACAGAGAACATATCTTGAAAGTTTCAGCCCATTCCATGATTTGGAATAGGATTTAATTGAAAGACAAAAACACACAGATATTTTAATTTGATCGGGTGACCCGATCAAGTTAAATTTCCATGTAAATCGCAAAATTTATCCTGTAAAACACATCTTCATTTCATATCCTCCACATCATAACTGTTATAGGGCATATCCATTCATATTAGCTAGCAATGAATTGGAATAGTGATAGGTGCATTTTGGTGGATTTACCAAAACTATGCACAAGCTTTAACATGAGTATTAAAGTTAAAAGTGGGGGGGGGGGGGCAGAGGGAAAAGGGGCACCTGTTTTCGAAAATGGCCCTAACTTGAACATGACCATGTGCAACAATGTTTTGCTGAGGGGGGGGGGGGGGAGAGCACACGTATTTTTTTTATTGGAAGCGAGGGGGCGAAGCGACCGAGCGTATCATTAAGGTTCTTTTGCATTTTGTTTATTTAAATTTTTGAAGTACTTGATGTTTGTGAAAATCTGCAGTAAAAAAAAGTTTTCAAAATGCTGCGTACGGCCATGATCTTAAAACAACGAAAAAAATACTTATCTACCCCAATCACATGTCTCATGAAACTTAGGGCACGTAGAGTTATTTTTCACATTGTTTTCCCATTCATTATGCACTTACAGAAGGGAAAACGGCACTAAATAAACAAACCGCGCGATCACGGGCACGAAGAGTGCGGTTTTTTTTCAGGGCAACTTACAGGCACCTATGAGAAAGGACACTCGTTAACAAATAAACCAGGTTCTTCTCAGGTGAAAGGGGCACAAAATACGTTCGCAAGGGCACATTTCTTAGATAAATGCGGCACTGATCCGAGAAAGGGCACATACAAGAAGGCAAGGCAGCACTTGCTCAGACTTAAAACGAATCCTTTTCAGGTACTGAAAGGGGCACAGAACATGTTCGTAGGGGGAATGGTTTGGTAAAATATGGCACTGATACGAGATATTGCACTTCCATAAACACATAAATCGGGTCCTTCTCAGATGAGAAAGGCACAGAACACGTCCTAGAGAGTGCATTTTTTTTTAATGGCACTTATCCGAGAAAGGGCACTTGGTAACACCTCAAACGGATCCTCTTCCAATGAAAGGGGTACAATACACGTACGTTAGGGGGCACTTTCTTGCGTAAAAAGGGCACCTTTTCAGTGCTTCAAAAAGTGTGTGTGTGGGGGGGGAGGGTTAATGTGCCCCACCCCCTGGATCGCCGCCCCTGGATATTTCCATTATTTTGAAATTGATATAGTGGATATCTTTATTAAAAAAAATGCAGTGAAATGGAAGGTTTCAACATTAAAGGCCAGAGGGAGTTAAACAGCCCCACCTCTCCCACTTCGTCGTACGACATTTGCACGACAATATATCATTAGGTTTCAAGTTTGGGGTTTCGTTTCTAGAATCCTTCAAATACATTTATAAGTTTATTGCATTAATCGTCACACAACTAAAGAACTTCATGAACACTTGAGAATGATCAGCAAATTAGAATTAATTGCACACTTATAATCTTTAAGTTGTTTATTTCTTTATCCCGCTTGATTGCGATCTTGATGTTAGTTTTGATACACTTTCTCTTCATAATCTGATATTCCTTTCGTCCCTACACTCTTGTATCATAATTACTGTATTTTTTCGTCCTGGTATTAAGAAGCCTACAGTAGTTATAGAAAATAAGGAACACATGAAAAACAACTTCAATATAAATCTACGGCCTGATATGACCACGAAAATGTAAGACTGCGGATCACAAAAATTGCTCATATTCGCTCGCAGGTTGCGATGCAAGTGCGTGCAAACACACGCACGGCGATTATGCACATCACTATTCCGGGCTTATTGTCCTTATTTTACCACAAATGTTTCAATGTCATTGATGACTTGATACAGAATATCTTCCCTCTATTAAACTAGATTAAGTATATCATATACATGTACCTCACTTTTCACTTGTTTACTTTATCTTTGCAGATCCACTGATATTGGGTGCAGTCGGAACAACTTTGGGTGTTATCTCACTCACATTTTGTATCATCCAAGCAATCATTATGGTCAGATTGAATAAACGACTTACGCAGCTAATCAAGTTCAATACAAGGTATTCGATTTTTCTAGTGGCTAGATCATGTTTATATGGTTTGGCAAATAGTACGGTAAAAAAGAGATAAAATAACTATTAAACATTATAATGAGATAGAGCAATTTTTAATCATATTGATAATTGAATATTATACGAATGATCATGGATATTTGATGTGTTATTCTTTATGCTTTGAAATGTGGAAATGTCATCGTCAAATATCAATGAGACAAAACGAGGGTCATATCGTCCCTGATTGTTTTTTCTCCACCGATTTTACAGTCCTGTTTATTGTTGTTTCATTATCTTCTTTATCTTCATCACAACCGCCATTATCATCGTCATCATCATCTTCACCATCATAACCACTATCACCACCACCATCACCATCATCATCACCATCATCATCATCATCATCATCATAACCACTATCACCACCACCATCATCATAATCATCATCCAATCCATATCCTTTGAGTACAATTATCCTTCGAAATGACAAACATCCACTAAAGAAGGAAAAAAGAAGCAAGTATTCTGCAATGTCCAAACCAATTTTTGTTCCATGAAATGTGTAGCAACGTGTACATACAGAACTTTCCTTGATTTTTTTACGCAAAGCTGGATGTTACCGAATGAGAACCAGCAAGAAATCGCAATAACTTTGTGGTACGAAAATTACAACGGGATATGATCTGTGTTATAATCATATTGCAATAACTGTCTGAATTGTATTTCATTGCAGGTCGGACAATGAAAAGCTTCCAATAATTACAGAGGATGGTGAAGGCTATGGTGAAGGTAAGAGAATATGAATACTTTCATAATATTTTAGCCCAATCTCTCTCTCTCTCTCTCTGCAGCGATGGAAAATGCACACCTGAAACATAATCTCAAATCAACTTACCTGAAGTGCCCTATGCAACATGAGATTATATTAGCACTTATTCGACCCAAACATATTACTACGCAGGGGCGGATCCAGCCTTCGCCAATAGGGGGGGGGGGCGATTTTTTTTCAGCCACATTTCTCCCAATCTGCCGCTCGAAGTTAATTTTTATTTGTTTCTTTGCTGGGGTCGTCCTAATAGCCACTTTTAAGCTTTATAATACACACACGCACACAGACACACAAACACTTATCATAAGCCTAATTCAATAAGTGCGAGCGCGAAGCGCGAGCTTTTTGTTTATTTTATATATTTTGTCTTCAAATTTAAACATATTGGGAAATGTTTATGATCCAGAGCGAGATGTGTATCCAACTAAATAATTTCTGCGAGCGCGAAGAGCGAGTAGAAATTTTTAATGAATATTTACATCTGATAAAAAGGGATCTGTTAAAGGCAACTTGTTAGCCTTGAAGACGTTACATTTTCAACTATCAAATAATGCGAGCGTGAGTAGAATTTATTTTTAATATATATTTTGATCTGTTAAAAAGGGATCTGTTAACGGCTGCTTGTTAGCAATGAGGACATTACATATTTCAACTATTAAATAATGCGAGCGCGAAGCGCGAGCTGAAAAAAATTTGACATTTTTCCTGCATGGAAAAGGATAAGTATATAACTGAAATAATTGATACGAACGGGAGGCGCGAGTGAAAAAAAATCGAGATTTACACCTAAAAATGGGACACTCTATTCATACTTTGTATATCATGAAAAGGTTCACTAATTGGAAATCTTCCTACATCAATAAAGCGAGCGCAAAGCAGGAGCAGAAATTTTTTATACATTTTTAATATGCGTTTTGATCTGATAAAAAAAGATATGTTTGCTTGTTAGCCATCAAGACGTTACATATTTCAACTATTAAATAATGCAAGCGCGAATCGCGAGCTGCAAATTTTTACATTTCTACCTGAAGAATGGAAATTCTAAGCACTTTTTGTAGTCATGAAAAGGGCAAGTTTTGATTCGTCTTAATCTGATCAAAAAATGATCTAACAACTGCTTGTTAGCCATTGCCATGAAGACGTTATATAGTTTAAATACTAAATAATGCGAGCGCGAAGCGCGAGATGAAAATTTTGCCATTTCTACCTGAATAATGGAAACTATTGAGCACTTTTTGTAATCGTGAAAATGATCAGTATATAAGTAAACAATTGATGCGAGCGCGAAGCGCGAACTGAAAAATTCTGGACACTCTTTTATCGTTTTGTAAATCATAAAAAGGATGAGTAATTGGAAATTTTCCTACATTAATAATGCGAACGCAAAGCACGAGCAGACATTTTTTGATATCGTGATCTGAAACTGGATAATGATTTAAATAGAGAACAAGCTGCGTATCTGAAGAAACATGCGCCCATGTGTTTCAGATTTTGACCTAGAATTTGGGTATCCGAAATACCTTCTAATCATGAAAATCAAATAAGCGAACGCAAAGCGCGAGCTAAAAATACATGACATTCCGATCTGAAAAAGGGTCAATTTAAGCTCTGTATTTCAAGCAATTTGTAGGAAAATTGTGAGGAAGATATTGGTCACAGTTAAAAAAGAGCTGATGTTTCATTATTATTACTTTGCGTTTTGATAGGACTTGGATAAGGACATTATGTCATTATATGAAAATGATGACTATCTTCCTATTACTCTTCCAAAGCATGAGAGCGCGAAATCTGTCAATATTATGGCCTGAAAACTGGACATTTAAAGTATTATTGTAGTTATGAATAATGCGTACGCGAAGCGCGAGCAAAAATTTTATTTCCCGACATGAAAGATTTTTAAAATTATTTTTCAAGTCTTCTCCTCATTTTATTCACTCGTCCTCTTCCTCTTATGTTTCCTCTTCTTTTTTCTCCTCTTTTTTCCCTTCTCTTTCTTTGTGCGTGCTACGTATGTGTTACACAGGCAGGCCTATCTTCTAATGCGAATGATTGCTAAAATAATAATAAATAAAATATATGGTTCTACCTTCGGAGCTGTCCTTCGTATCACGTCATAATTTTTCCTTATCATTTTTTGTATTCAGGGAGGAACGGTGTTATTTGAACTTCATCTAAAAGAACGAACACAGAAAAATCAATTACAGGCCTTTTGAGAACATGTTCGAAAAATTCAAGTGAACAATTACCATTCTCTAATGACTCCAAGTTAACTATTTGGCAATAACTAAAACTCCAGGTGAAGTTAACACCAGAGTGTCCATGATATCGAAGGCTCATATATTATACATCCTATTCGAAGCCCCGTTAATCTTTTATTTGTACTTGAGCACATCAAATGCACACTTTCCAACCCTCCAACCACTCAAGAAGAATAGCTCCAAAGGAAGAAGTTGCCCATTTAATAATGACGATTTATTTTTAATATCTTAGTAATCATTCACATTAGAGGATAGGCATATATGTAGCACGCATAAATCAGTTTGGATATAAATGTTTCTAAGCACGAACATATCACCTAAAGTCATGATACTTGAGGCTAGTATCATTTGAGGTGTACATTTCCATACATAATATATTAATGAAAAATAAGTACAAAATGTCCAAAATGGGTATACGTTTATTGAAAACATTGACAACAAATAAGTTTGATATTGAACAAAACCTTTCTGCACATTCAGCCCTGTCCATATGTAATTTCCAGCTGAGTAGAACGGTTATACCATTTGTATCAAAACAAATCTAGGCAAATAGAGATACCCCCACCTATTTCCAATGTCTAATTGTAATAATTTGGTGTACTAAATCTTTTTTTTTATATAGATGACCTGCGTGAAGATGAAAATAATGAATCCGCTCCTCCAGATGATGACTATGACGACGTTGTTTCTCCTTATCCGGTTATGCAGCCTAAATCGCCACATCAACCATTAGAATATAACTCGTCCAAAACTAATTGCTTAGAGAGTTACACTAACGATTCGCCTACAGCTGAACGCGGATTAATCTCGCCCACAGTTGCTGAACTCAAGAACAGTCTGGCATTACCCCTTAAAAAAGTATTTGAAAAGAGTTGCACGTTGGATGGTCGAAACAGGATCGATGGTCCAGATCTACACTCACAGAAATCCATAAGACCGCGAGCGCTTACGAGTAATGCGTTGGTAGAAGGGGAGAGGTCTTCAAGAAGACAGAGGACACCAACTGACAAGCCAGAAACAGAATCTACTGTAAGTACCCCTGGGTCAAACGGATCACCTTGCAATAATCCTATAGCGTATGTTGTGACTGAAATTGTAGATTTAAATGACACTAAGAGGCGACCCAGCGTCCGCCTTCGAGAATGTCGGCCAAAGAAAAAATTGTCAAAGACTATTCAGAAACAGCTCGAAAAATCAGAGCCCTTTTATTTTGGGTTGGAACAAACATCATGGTCTGAAGGGGAGAGTTTCCAGAGAAATCAACCCATTGCCGTGCATCCTCCCAAGAAACATGATGTCAACAAGAGATGGCGACAAGTATTGCCAGTCGTTACAAATAAGGATAAAACATGTTCCCCTTGCGACGAAACCGAAGACACATGTGCCGTTTCCCCTGATAAGGATGGCCCATCGTTGAGGAATATGAGCGATAATAACAACAAGTACAAGGAAAAAATAGCCTTGAAGCCACCTCAAACCAAAAAGGGGAAACAGGTCCTGGAAAAGTCATCGAGCCTTGGGAACCAAAAGGGTGGGACATGGTCTCCTAAAACTTTAGAGCGACATCGCATGCTACTTGGTAAACCTATCGACATTTCCCCTCAAAGGGGTCCCAACAGGCCTCAAACCGATCCGCTCCAGGAAGGCGTAACCTCGCAATACGAGTTGGTAGAATCACCTTCCATGCAGTCTGTCGGCTCAGTAACATGTGCAGAAGGTTCAACCGGTTACTCTAAAATTGTTCGGCAATATGACGGTAGGAGACGTGCTTCATCAACAGGATCGTCTGACTTGTTAGGAAGACAAAATGATAAATCATATAATAAACTAATGATAGGTATATAGTCTGACATAAACCTCGGAAATACTTACTTTGATGACTGCAGACACTAACCACACTCAATTACTGGACTAAGCAAACTCTATTAAGAGTTATATATCGCAGCGATAAGGGGAGTGGTGGAACACTAAAGTAGTATTGAACTAATCTAAAAAAATACCGAAGTTTCAATTGCAGTGATTTTACTTATGCACCGCTATATACCTAAAGAAGGACTAAGAACAACATCCTCGCGTTGATCATCATGACCGTCGTCACCTGAATATAATATGTATGTTGATATGGTTGAAGAGAACATTTACTTACTGCAGCAAAGTCAAGTATGAAATGGTGGGCCGTCGTATGACATTGGCAGATCGCTGGAATCCTGACAACGTAGGTGATTACGCCAATAATTTCATGAATTTAAGCCTAGTTGAAGGAGTAACAAAGGACATTTTAATTACAGTTTGCGCGCAAATACTTAATTTATTCCTCATAAATGTAAAAAAGTAAACATTCTCTGCTGTTCCTTAATTAACCTTAGTTATACTCTTAGAAAATAAATCGGTTGATTTGTACAATCAACAGCACGTTTTCAATGTCATGTAATACCTGTATCATATGCATCAAATCATTAGAGCATCAATGGTAATAATTGTCGATTGGTAGTAAAGTTTTTAATTTGTATCATATCGAATTATGATCATAACGGTGCAATCAAATGAAAGCAAGTACCTTTGTCCTGTGTCGAAAACTAAAAGATATTTTTAAGAAACTGGAAGTATGTAACTCATGTCTAGTCCTATCTTCATGTACCCATTGAATAAGAGCAGAAAAAACCTCAAGAAGAAGTAAGGCAACACTTACATCAATCTGACCTACTATTTCTTTTTTTTTAATTCTAAGAGAGTATGTAACCAATGACAATGTGCAATCTATTTATGTGACTTTGCAACACTTTCTCATAACATGCATAAAATCATTGTCCTTAAAACCTCTTCTTCTGCCTCGGAACTTCTATCTCATCATATTATTTCACCAAGTCCTCCAGGACAAAATTAGAGTCAAAACTTTTGTAACCATACGTCTTATTTCAATTGTTTTCAGTTTTGAAAGAACAAAACAAAATTACATACTTACATACGCTCGATCACCCAAGCACACTAAAATCATGCAATACAAATCATTAATTTCTTTAAAATGTAACACAAAGAATACATAAACTTTTATCTGTCTTTACAATTTGTTTGTGATTTGTGCAATTGCTTTTGGGAAAGAAACAGATATAGAATACCCCCTTTTCAGCCGAATGTATGGTGTCATCAGACCTCACAGCACTTTGGTATGGACCTCCCAACCCCACGCTTTTTTCAAACATGTACAGAATCGTAAAAATGACCATCGGATTGTGCCTCAAATGAGCATTGTCAGGCAAGCCCCTCCCCTCATCCACACCCTTTTAAAACCGTTCCGAGGTGCGTTAACTCTTGTTTGAATATGTTAGTAAACGAAATATTTTTTTTCACGCTATCAACCTTCACACTTATACCAGGACAATGTTACCGTGGTTATATTCACTTGACTCTTGTTTACAACTGATGAAAAATATATGATGAATTTTATGTTGAAATGTTAAACAGTACTTTCTCGCGCGATAATTTATGTAAATAGCAGGAAATTGTATTCTAATATGGAGCTATCTTATCACTTTTCGTGTTATTGCTTTGCACTCCTGGAATTTTTTTCTCCACAATTGAATATGTAAATTTTCATCTTGTACTACGCTTTGATTAAAACTATCCATTATAATATAAACTAAACCATTCCTGTAAGCACATTATATTTACTTGTTAATAAGTGTAACATGCAGGGGAAGGCGGGGTAAGTTGTGACAGTTTTTGCTTTTTGCATGTTAGAATTGATATGATTAATAATCTTGTCGAAATAAGTACCTTGCCTTGAAATTTAATTCTTCTGAAATATTTTCCACCTATATATAACTTTCTATCCCCACACTGAAAGTCATCGTGACCTTTGAAAAAAACGATGTCAAATGGCTCAACTTGCCCCATATATGGGTAAGTTGAGCCACAAAAACTATGTACAAAATGTATGAGGGGAGAACCAGCATGTCATTTTTTTTGTTTAAAGTCCTTTCACTTGCTAATTCTCTATAAATACTAACATCCTTTAAAAGGAAAAGTGCAGTCATGTAAATTTGCTCCTTTCAGCCAGCATTTCAATCGATTTTTATGGTTTGTTTGTTTTTTAAGATACATTACCATAGGAATTACCATGGCTCAACTTGCCCCATGCTGTTTGGCTCAACTTACCCCAGTCCGAACTTCGTGCGATAATTTTGTATCCACACATTTATTATGCATCCATCATATAAAAGACTATGACAAGAATGAAGATCCATACCTATACTAATAATGTTGTTATCATGTCTTCATTATATTCAAAGACGTGTGTGTTTATAGAGCACTTATCTATTTCACACTCTTTTTTACTTTTTTGGCTGAAATTCATGTTTTTCCCTCTAAAAAAACTACTTTTTGTTTCAAAGTTGAAAACAATGTGGTGGGGTTAGGGGTTATGCTATGGGTCATCGACACATGACACCACCACAATGTCTGACTCATTCATTATTGGCCTGGGGCTGGTGGCTCAACTTGCCCCTATGCTCAACTTACCCCGCCTTCCCCTATATCAGTTACAATATTTATGCATATTCCTCTGTTATGGTCAAAGTTAACCAAGGTGTATGATACTGATTTAAACGACACGCCAATTTCAAGACTAGAAGCAGATTTAGATAAAATAAAACTAGAACTATCACTGAACATGAGTAATACACCCGCCGTATTTCGTTACCATGATAACAGTTTCCAACACATGGACAAAATATGTCTTGCCGAGTATTACCTCAAGACCAGTGTGTGATATAAATATCATGAGAATTGGTTAAAAACAGATGAAGTAATTCAAACAGCAAGATTTTCACCCAATTTTCACCATACAATATCTTGTTTCCACGGAAACATGATTCCTGACACACACATTATTGCACTTCTTTACCTCTAGACCAATGCGTGCGCCAAATTTCATCAGAATTTTTACAAACTGAGGAAGTAGTTCGAACTTCAAGATTTATACCTTATTTTAACCATATAATATGGCGCCACAACTTCTGACACATACGAAAAATGTGTCTTGAACATCTTTACCCCAACACCAATATGTGTGCCAAGTTTCATGAGAATTAGTTAAAAACTGTGGAAGTAGTTCGATGCGCAATATTTTCACCTTATTTTATCCATACTATGCAATTACCATGGGAACACAATTTCCGACACATACAATGATTTTTATTAAAAGGCAAGTTGTTATTAAAGCTGTGCCTCAAACAGAAAACATCTAAACATATATGTAATTTATTCACTTTATATATCACACAACAAATCACCAAGTTTGTCAGATTGCGTTCAAATAACAAGCGCTATTTGGACTACAAGGCCAAGGCCAACCCATTACAAAAGACAAATTGTTATTATCAAAACAGATATTAACCCGACTATTGTACCATCTCCTTTCAAAGTTTTGCATCTGCTTACTGTTGTATGAATATATATTAAGTTATCAAGATGAATTTTATTCGATACTAAATAATGAGTAGAAACAACGTATGTTTTAGCTAATAGCAATTTTGGTTTCAGATTGGCACCTTATCATTGAGAGACGGACCCGTAGTAGAAAGGATTGATTGAGGAAAAAAAGAGATAAAAAAGGGGCTCCAATGGGAAGAACAAAGAAGAGAGACAACAGAAAAACGGAATGAGTGAAATGCTTTGCACAATAAAATAATCAATATGATTTAATATTCTTATGAATGCACATTAAGCTGTGACACAAAAATTTGAAGAAAAAAACCCCCACACCATTTAATGCTACATTAAATCAGTGATTTGACGATCGTATGTATGATAACATTATGGGAATGACCGGGGTCAACATTGCCTCTGTGTGGTTCAAATTAATAATTACTTATTTTGCATAATTTCAGGCCAATACAAAAATGTTTGGAAATCATGATTATGAATAATGAACACATTTCGCAATGTATATTTACATTGGAGGCATACAATTTAGGTGCCGTAAAACGATTTTAATGTCAACAATCACTCTACAAAGAAAAAAAAGACAGTCTGTGACACCAAACCATTCCTTTGAAAATACTTCTTCGAATTCACCCCACAATAAGTACTTCTGAATTCGCTGAAATTGCGATCTACAAGCAAGCTTTTTATTATGTAAAACACCGTAATAATTATATAGCACTTATATACAAAGTATGGAATACAATCAGCATTGTGAAATTCGCAACAAATGGACATGTTATTACATTTATTAATTAAAATATACCATTTGTATTTATAAAAAAAAATACGGTATACAAAACTAAACAACTATTCTGAATTAATTGTTGCCTCTCATTATCAGAGGAAGTATCTAAGCATAACGTACATATAAGGGGGGGGGGGCATAAGAAGTCGGGTTACACGATTAATTCTGTTACGTTTCTCTATAACGTATCACATAATCATGCAACTCAGCAATATCCAACCAACAAGAGGAAATTCGTTCAAATTGGAATGTCAATAAATCGATGTCTAATGGTTTTCCGTTTTGCTCAAACGGTATTTTTTCACGTGGATTTCGTCTTATTTCAAGTAAAAAAAAATGATTATACAGAACGAAATTATGTTATTATTATTATGGGTCAATCCTAAATCATCTGGGGTCCATCATTTGTTACATATAAGAATAATTGTAAAAGAATTTTAAAAGCAATTACATTTATCTATTAGTTATTTCCCTTTAAGGATAGCCAAGAATTGTAGAGAACATTCCAGGATGTCTTTTTATTATGCAGGCCTTGCCTATTTTTAAAGGCCAAGGAGTTTTATTGTTGAATAAGGAAAAGCCAAACAATAGAATTGTATTGGTAGTGGAAATGAATAGGCTTAGGTATTTTGTTTACACTGTTGATTTCAATGAGGTCATTCAAGAGTGTTCTGGATTTTGACTGCTCCTGAAAGGAGAAAGTTCTTTTGGAAGACAATTCTAGAAGCTTGTAGATTAGTCGAAATTTGAGAATGATCTAGAACACTTGTAATTAGTATAAAGCTGCAGATTTTTCAAGATGATCATCACATCATATTAGATCACACCATCACATCATATGAGAGCAGGAGATCACATCACATCATATGAGATCACTTCACCAGATCAGATCAGAGTAGTTTATGCATCAATGAACTGTTTGCAGTTATTTTGAGAAATTATCAGTTCTCATCGAGATCATCAACATCATCAACCTGTTCAATGAACACGCTTCAACCCATGGATTGCTGAAATTGACTGTTAATCATCATCAACATCGTCTTCACGGACATTTCAACTCGTTGCAGTGACTCTTATTATTCATCGGACTTCAACATCAGTTTCATCATCGCCATCATTGTGAATTTTCGCCAGTCAACTGAGATTTTATCATTTGGACTATTACTTGGATATAGCATCATCACTTCGGGATTTTACATCGGACACTTCAAGAGATTTATGTAAGATCATTATTTGTTTTATTTATGTATAATTATTTCCTGTAATAAAAAAAAGAGGAAATTAAACACAAAGAAGAAATTAAACACTTGTTATTTGTTGCAGTATCGTAACACATTTCTTATAATAATAAATGCACAGTTTCTATAACAAGTTTATGATCAGCCAATCAAATTGAATGATTGCAATAGCTGTTCAAAGTCACAAAGTTACTATTATAACAGGTTTTATGTAACGGGCCACAATATTGTAGATATGACCATATCACAGAATTTAGTGATTTTGTAAGCATGTATATATATATATATATATATATATATATATATATATATATATATATATATATATGTATATATATACATATATACATATATATATATATATATAAAGGTGATTTTCTCAATTAAGCTTTGCTGATAAATGGTCATTCTAGACTTTGTCTAGAATTCTATAAAACGACAATCGACAATGACACGATGCTACAAATCTGAAACTGAAAAAGGTATGATCGGGAGTGACTAACTGAGCTTTTACTTTAGTACTCTAACTGATATCTTCCAAATGCTGACAAAATATGGCACCTGATGAAACTATCGCAGTAGAATGACTATTCAAAATTATGCTTTATATAATTCTCTCTTCATATATCTTTTAAACGGGTATGTAAATCTAAATGACAACTGAAGATTGACTGGGGTTGTCATTTTTTCAAGCAATCTGCTTATGATGACAATCCTTCTACTGCAAATTGTAAATGTTAACTAATTTGGTATGAGATCAGTTTTGTTTGTAATGATAATTTTAATACACTTAGTTATGATTCATGCCAAAAAAGTTCTCAATATACTATGTTAAGTTATGGAAAATGTTTTATATACGAATGATGTAATTGCAGAAGTAAACAATAAAATAAAATCAAATCAATTCAAGATCATCGTAAACGGGAAGTTGAATGAAACTTATAGAGAAAAAAGAAAACTCTGGAAGATATAATTAAAATCTGATGTAATAAAAAATGAAGAAAAAAAGGTTGGAATTTCATTTTTTGCATATATTCACAAAACATATATGGACATCGCGATGTATACAAATGAGAACGCCACTGAGTGCACTCAGTTCTTTTCGTGTTCAGTTTTTTTATATATCAAATAATTACAGTTTTTCCTCAAATAAGATTGAGCTTCGTTTAATTCCTTATGAAACATCGGTTGTTACTATATTTTATCATTTTCCCCTAGAGTGATTCTTTACCATTAATAAATAATTGAATTATAAATATGAATAGAAATATATAATATATGATGATATAAGAAAATAAAAACTGAATAATGAATGTATAACATCATTAGCATTCACATTTAAATAGAGAACAGGATGTGCCAATATAAACTGAAAATAACGAAACTTTAAGATGTCGAAATTTTTCTTATTTGTCCATTCGATTGGAATGAGAATATAGGTGTAATGCTCGAGCTTGTATGATTTTTCCTTATTGCTTGTGAGTACATGGCATTTAGTGAGTGCTTCTCATTTGCAGTAGATTTTAGTTTTTCAAAACAAACTTCAGCAAAAAAGCTTTTGAATAATAAGATTCAACAGGAATGGATGTAATATGGAATTCCATGGGAAAAGAAATGCAGGGTATCAATTTCTTTTGATATTAAGTCAGTAAAGACGGATTTTTCATAATTTCAATTTGTATATCAACTTTCATTTGATTATTTGGAAATCAACTTGTTGTTTCTCAATTGCATTTACACAGACTGCAGTCTTATTAGTGACAATGTTACATCTTGAGTACGTCGAGGGATATCGTGTTATAATCTCCATTATTATCTCTGGGTCTGAACGATTTTCTCGACCGGTCTAATTTATCGTAACTTTCTTCAGCTGCATGGATATTATGCGGAGAAACCTCAGAGCCCGAGCCATCCTGTACAAAAATGGCATCATATCCTCCCCTTTGCGTTGAAAGACCTTTCTGCATCATTCGTTCGTCAGAGGCGAGTGGGGATCTCTCCTGTATCAACTCTTTGGATGGCAGAGGCCGGTTCGCAATGAGGTCAGGAACATTACCATCTGGCATCATCGATCTTGGTTGGACCGTGTTCGGGCTATCATCCAACTTAAAATAATAAGGATCTGCATCGGGTGACTGGCGATCGCGGCTACCGGAGAGGGCGTGTGTCTGCTGCGGCTCTCTTGGATGATTGATTCGTGGCGTTCCTACAATGGCTGAACCATGGTGTGGCAAGTGGTATTCGTGATTTACTGCCTGTGTTATACCAGTTCGAGGATGGTTAGGTGGGGTTGGGTGTTTTGGATCGCCTTCAGGACGACTTTTTATCAGGCCCATGTATCCTCTGAGGTTGTCGTCGTTATCAGCAGTCTTGTCACTTCTGCTTGGATATGCCTCTGACTGCGCATATGGAATGACTTGCGGTTTTCTGCTTACTGGAGTGGAAGATTGTGCCGTGTTGTGTGACGGACCGGCGTAGTGGTGTGTGTTGTCATGCTGATTTTGTCGTGATACCTTAGTTTGTTCGCAACACTGGTGGCCGGTGTTCGTGCATGTGCATATAGCACCTGTAACGCAAAATCAAGAGAAAAAGCAGAGGATAGTTGGAAGGAAAATAATACCTCAGTACGAGTAGGTGAATTGGATTGTAAACGCTAATATATCGGAAATATATTAATGTGAAAATTTGAAAGAATCGTGATTCATTGTATCAAACTGAAAATTGTATTCAAAGAAAATGGAAAAATAGCCATTTGTACAACATAATGATCTATTTCCGTTGTAGGCCAACATAAATGTATTTCAAATTTTTATCGTAGGCTTAATTGTCTTTTTAATAGAGGCATATTTGTTTTGATGAATTTGACTTATACAAATGTAACACATATCAATACCCTGAATAAACAAAACACAACTATTCATTATGATTATCATAAATCATACACAATGTCTGTAAATACAAAAAGGATATTTTTTAATGATTATTACCACAACGCATTAGAATGTTAACGTCACATAAAACAGAAAGGTATTACTCCTTGTTAAATACAGTGTGATAACTTCTTAGATTAATCAGCATTTACAACGAAGCATTCTTCATATACATTATCCAGCATTTCTTAACTACCGTCTTGGATATCATCATTCTAATGAAACAAATATTGAATCATTATTACAGAAAATAATTATTCAAAAATAAGAGGGAGAGAGCGAGGGGGGGGGTCAATGATGCCTAACCATTGAGTAATACAGAATACAGGGAGTGTTCGTTTCGCTAATCTCTTTCCTATAGTCAAGTTGCCCTGATAAAGATCGGAAACTACAAAGAAAAATCAAGTTCAATTATACCAGAAACTACAACCCAGGAAACGTTAATTAAGCATTAATGCTATCATCGTCCAAATACACGGCGCGTTGGCCATGATCCCCAACTAAGGCGACTAGAAATAGAACGCTCTCATTTCCGGAACCGTTCTATTACTACGATTTCCTTGCAAATTCGAACATTTTGTACGGTCACCAAGCTCAGCGAAAAATGTATTTTCCAATTCTATTCTGATATCATTAGCTGCACTTTATACGTGTGAAATACAAACACAACCGTTACATGTATGTGTAACTGTCGACATGAAACATGGTTGTGATTGTTGTAAATATGATTTATTTAGACATTTATTTATCTATTTATGAATTTAATTGCAATGAAACAATACCCTAACATTAATTTAGATATTCAAGATAATGATGTTATATGAATAAAGAGTTTGTGGCCTGAACTCTCGAATTGCATGTAGAGTGCATACAACTCGTCACCTTTTACCTTTTGTCATATTGTGACACATACATCACGTGTTTGACGTATACGTTTATTATAACACGACTATTTAAAGTGGATCATTGCAACATCACTCTTACGTCATTCCCAAATAAACGCAGTAAACGTCAATACATTAAGATAAGAATCTATATAGGTAGGGGATTTCCTCTCTCATCCAAGGGCACTGGAAATAGGTGATAATCTTAAACATAACTACTTGACTTCATATTCCAAACCACAGGGAAGAAGATTAAATGACTAATATTATGAATCCTATAATTTTTATGACTCTCACTTGAGAACGCCACCGTACCGACTGAAAAAAATAAAGGGGGAAGTTTGATGTAACACGCTGTACAATCGTGTATAATTGTATGTATACCCGGTACTTGAAATGAGGCAGCTTACCTGTTAAAAGTTGGATAACATTTTCTATTGCTTGAAACCTGTTTCAAGTTTTGGGTAAATCACCTTAAAGCCAAAAGCAAATATTAGTGATATGCCTGAAAGGAGAATGAAACCATTGGAACAAGATAGCTTGTGTGAAAACAGAAAAATCAAACAAACAGATCAACGAAAGTTTGAGAAAAATCGGACAAATAATGAGAAAGTTATGAGCATTTGAATATTGCGATCACTAATGCTATGGAGATAGCAAATTGGCAATGCGACAAAGATGTGTGATGTCACTTGTGAACAACTTTCCCCATTACTTTAGTATATATTTCACTAGAATTGCCTCTTTTATCACATCTATCTATAAATCATGTATTCTGTCTACATGAGGGCATGTAATACATATTTTTTTAGAATACATCATGGATAAAGAGTTTGTATCATCATAAGAAAAAGCAAAGAGACATTTTGAGGGTATTTTATAGTCCACCAAAGGGAAAGTTGTTCATCAGTGACATCACACATCCTTGTCGCATTGCCAATGTGAGGATCTCCATAGCATTAGTGATTGCAATATTCAAATGCTCATAACTTTCTCACTATTTGTCCGATTTTGCTCAAACTTTCTTTATTCTTATTCTTTGATTTTTCTGTTTCTACACAAGCCTATTTGTTCCAAAGGTTTCATTCCCCTTTAAGCTAGTTTTATGATATAAAATTGTTGAATTGTATGAAAAATATTTTTTTATTGTATACATTTTACGATTTAATCAAAAATCCTTTCTTTTCTTTATAAAAAAGCAAACTAACAGGGAATTGGCTGTAATTACAAGTTTATCCAATAGGAATTGATTGGAATTATCATCATGATGGTTTGCAGATTTAAGTTGAATAAAGGAGAATGAAACTCCCATTCTGTTTCAGGTGAATTACTTTTCCTCGAGCTCTTGCAATACTTTTATTTCTGACGTAACCTGGTCACTTTAACTTTAGATCATCATGAACAGATTGTAGAATAGTGGTCACTGGTCATGATGGTCGATTATGGAGTAGAAAAGTACATGTAGTTGAGGGTACTACTAGATAAGAAGGACGGAAGAACACATACAATAATTCTTATCGAATATCGATGTGACCGGTTTATGGCTATTAGACTAAATGGCTATTGGACGATTTGGGAATTGGGCGAAATGGTTAGTAGACGATTTGGTTGGTAGACGAACTGATTATTGGACCTAATGGTTGATGGACGAAATGACTATTAGACGAAATGGCAATTGGACGAGTTGATAAGTAGACGATGTGGATATTGGACCAACTGAAATTAGCCGACATGGCTATTGGACCAAATGAACGGTGGACGAACTGGTTAATGGACGATTTGGCATTAGAACAAATGGATTTAGACGAAATGGTTGGTAGACGAAATGGTTGTAGACGAATTGGGTATAGACTAACTGGCTATTAGACTAAATGGCTATTAGACGAAATGGTGATTGGACGAAATGGGTGGTAGACGAAATGTTGATGGACGAAATGGCATTAGACGAAATGAATGTAGACCATGTGGTGAGTGGACGGGATGGCAGTAGACGAATTGGCAATTTACCATGTGACCTATCCTCTAAAAAAAAGAAGTTCAGGAGCTGTAACACCTCCGGTAGCAATTACCCTCTTTTGAGGGGAAAGGCCAATCCAAGCTACACCATTAATATAGGCGGTGACGAATAAATGTACTTTCTCGAAAGTCAATCCACAAGGGGTCTTTCATGTTTGCGACCACGATACCTGATGTCAAGTGACATGCTACTGGTAGCTGTCTTTCTTGTCAAACTTTTAAAGTAAATGTAGCAGTGAAAGCAAATCGTTTATTCATGCGTGTGTGCATTCGGGAAGGCATTTGTGGTGAAGAAAATGCGGGTGTGTTTATAAATGCGTATGAGGTCGGTGTGGTTGCGTATGTGGGTAAGTGTTTGTGTGTGTTTACGCCTTTGCGGGAGTGTGTGGACAGATTCGTGCGTTAAAGTCTGTGGGTATGTTTGAAAGATACAATATTGCCAAGGAGTTACCAGCATTTTTACCGTATATTATGGAGAGGAGATGGTGTGATAAAATGCTTGCGAATGTGCATGGTTGACAGGGCTGGTTTTTTGTTGTTGCATATCTACATGATCTATGCAAGGAAGTGTGCGTGGGGAATGTGTGTGTGTGTGTGTGCAAGCGTGGGTGAGGGTGTGGGGTGAACGCAAGTATGCATGGAGTTGTGGACGAGATGATCTGTATGTATGGGCTTGGAGAGTTGAGGAAAGGCAGTGGTCGAAACAAAGGCGATGGTTAAAGGCAGTCTTCCTAAATATGCGGATCGTGGGTTCAATACCCGCAACAACACACCGCCCCTTATCATACGAGATATTAGTGATGCCTAGTATAAAAATACACGTGAGGGGTATTTGTGTGTGGGTGTTGTCACTTCAATATTTCCTTCTTATACCCCCCCCCTTTCAACTTTTGGAGTCAGCAAATTTTTCTAAGTAAATGGGTAAATAAATTTGCCAACTGTCTATCTACTTTTTGACTGTTTCCTCATGCTTGATGTCAGACCTAGTAAACGATAACTATTGGCTGAATGGTTATCAATGATGCCATACTACCTCACAAATATTCAAACGCAACTAAATAAAGGTATTGTATATCATGGTTGATCGCTTAAATCCTCATTTGGGGCAATCTGACAGGGTCCATGAGTTAGTGACTGACTTTCACGCAGGTAGGATTATTATTTGAGATATTTATGAGTTGTTAGGTGGATTGACGTAGGAGGCTAACCTATGTTGATAAGTGACACACATGGCCTGTTATTCTTAATTTGATTACTGATCATTGACTCACACGAACACCGGTCATGTGCTGGTGTTGAACTTCACCCTTCATTCCAAGTTATTAAAAGGTTATCTTAACTTATTTTTATATTCGGAAATAATGTTCACTATTGTCTGATTCGTAAGTCGTGGAGAATTGTTTTATATAAAATCGTTCTATAAAATTAAGAAAACTTGACAGAAGCTGGTACACCAATTTTATTATGTCTGCATGGAATGGGGTCCGTTAGTATGCCACATTTGCAACTTTACTTTATTAGCCACAAGAAACATATAATTACTGTGAATCGAAATGAGAAAATGAAAGGTACATGTACATTGCACTATAATTCGTTATTCAAAGGATTATGGTCTGCGATTCATAGCTACCAATGTATCAATCAATATTATATTTATTGATTGTTGAATTTTTTAAGAAATAGTCACACTAATTGGCCTACCATTTGTGAATACCCCCCCCCCCGAACGTCAGCTAGCAAGCAATACAAATAAATAATATAATATAAATAAAAAAGGGAGAAGAAAAAGCAAAGGGAATGGAAATACTGAGAAAAACCATGGGACATGCAGGCGCACAACTTATATCATAGAGTCAGCTGTGTTCATCATGCAACATCAAAAAAGATTTAAAAAAGGGTTTAATCACAGAGAGGGTTAAAAAGTTGTTATTCTTACCAGACCCACCTACTCCCAAGGAGCACTTTCCACCGGGTGTGGCGTATCCATTGCTCGCATTCGATATCTTTATACTGTCAGGGAGAAAATTTTCAACCAAACACCAATCTTAGCTTTACTCTAGTGCTGTAATTAGCCAAAACATACTTTTTAATATGGGGATGTTAAGCGGGGTATAACATGTAGAGAGGAGTTACCTTTACATGATTGACGTATTCAACGGTTCCATTCCTATAATTAGTGTGATAGCAAATCATAAAGAAGCAACAAAATAAAAAGCATAGCGATAGGATTAGCCTGCTATACCATAATGGCGCAGAAAGCAAATATACGTATTAGACAAATACAGAATAAGTTTATAGTTATCATAAACACTTATATCATGTATTCCACAGGCGTCAACCTGCGATTAGTAATCATCTCATTTCAACTTCTCTATCAAAAAGGGTATGTTTACGATTACGAATCAGTTCCAAGAGAAGGAAAAACGAATGTAATTATTGGCAGTGTATTCCTTTATCATTAATCAAGGATATATCATGAATATCAATAATCACATATTTTTGACTATCCAACTTCGTAATTACTAACCCATTATTGATATGAGTAGGACGTATATCTCGTCTTCGTTTCCATACACAATATATCACGAGGCTGAGAATGGTAACCAATATTGCAATGAGGATAGCAACGCCAATGAACGCTGCTGCCTTGTAAACTCCCATAACTCCATTAGAACCTGCAAAAATCAAATAAAAGAAAATTGTTACCAAACGTCTCGAAAATCACCATTTTGTATATAACAACTGTCCACTACTAACCGTTTTCTGTATAAATTCGAACTTACATCTTTGGGAGTGCTGATAATCCACCAAGAGACCCACTTAATTGAAATCGGTTAAACGTTGCCTAGGATTGGTATCTTAATTCCTATCTTAGTTTGAAATTCCCATTTTTATTATTTTCATGAAACTGAATATTTCCCCCCAAACCGCAGCCCTTCGCTAATGTTTCTTATTATGGTATCACACTTCTCTTTTAATGTTATTATCTCTGAGTTCTTAGCCTACATTCAAACGCCACCACTTACTACCAATCTAAGCAGCAAAACGTGTCATGGATTCATTCTGTCGTATCACGTAGTGATGCTGGTTAAAGGGCTATGATGTTCAAAAGCTTTAAAATAGAGATCTAAAGAGGGCTATGATGTTCAAAAGCTTTAAAATAGAGATCTAAAGAGGGCACACGATTTTGTGCTGACCATTGCCGTACTCTCTCATATTATGTACGTCGTTGTCATCATAAACACTATCTACATCATCAGCAACAATATCATCATCAGCAGCATCGCCATCGTCATAGCCATTATAAAAAAAAAATCATAATCATGAACTCTGTAGGCCTACATCATTTTTATCAAAGATGCAAACTGATGTGTAAGTAGGCCTATATATCATATTTTTTGCGTATTTTCACAAAATTATCCACCACTTTAAATCATCATATTACCACTATCGTCACCATCTGGCAACACCTCCAGTCCACATCCACCTTTACTACCGCCTCGATCACTATTCTTACCACCATCATCGACACTGTCTTATGCCTTCACCACCACCAGCATCACCACCATCATAGATTCGTTAATTACCCCCATTTCCACCTCGATTGCAATTCTTGTTCCCTGGCGGACACGGTCTGGGAGTACCCCATCCCAGTCCTCGGTATTCGGGTTCTTCGACGTCCGGTTCTTCCGGCTCGTACAACTCCGACTCGGGGAATTCCGGTCTCTCCGGTCTTTCCGGTCTCTCGGGTTTTTCAGGGAGTTCGGGTTTCTCTCTCTTTTGTTGTGGACCTTGAAGACGAACAGATTTAAAAATATGCTTTATTTGTCTTTAATATTTAATTGTAGAGATATTTCCTGGAATGGATAAAGAAACGAAACTAAGAAACTTAATCTATTATAATGTTCCCTAACGCTATTATTGATTGAATGAAACCTCCATTTTCTAAAAATGTTTGATTTCAAATTTGTCAAAACTGTACCCCGTTATGTTGTCTATAATGATTAAATCACCCATTCACAACAATAATCTGTTATCCATCATGCCCTCGCTGTTATATGGATAGAAACAAATACATGGATACACATTACGTATGGTCATGGAGATCTCTATTTCTATGAAGATCAAAATAATGATTGTGTCACTAACAGATATCACGTTTACATTTCCGCAAATTTATGCCTATCATAATCTTCAACATTAATTAAATGTTTCATTCATACATTGTTACACTTCCCCGACGACCTTCCACATATTGATATAATTTCACATTCCCAGGAAATTATTTCTACATTTCAACGTTTATAAAAGTTAACGTCAGTGGAATTGTCGTTGAATTTCGAAAGATTATTATTACGATTGTGTTACGGTTAACGTTAACGCTTTAACTGGAACTCCATTTATTGAATTTAAAAGTTATTTACCTATTTGTAGACAGTTGATATTCGTGCCTAACCATTGTCCATGATTGCTGCAAGATAAAATATGATACAAAATGATCGTCAAGGTGATTCGTAATATATCGCGGACTGTTGAATGGAAATTTTTACGATTATCACAAGAATATGTAAAGAATCCTCTTACAAGCTTTAGATTCTTGAACTTTTTTTTAAACATTTTTATTGGTCAAATCACTGGAGCTATTCAATGCAGGTAAACGAAGTAGAACTATACAAAGCCAGCTTAAAATGGCAAGAAAATCATGTTCTCCCATAATTAAACATTATTCCCAAGGAAAGCAATAACTACGGATTCATCGTGGGGAAATAGGAATAAAAACTTTATATATTACGACAAATTAGGAGCTCTGATAGCTCCAGGGTACGACAAACCATTGGTAGTGTTTTATTCTTCAGTAGTAATTAACGTTATCAATTGTGTGGTACAGAATCGAATACTTAGATATCCATAAATGTTTAGATAATCAAATCACATTATCTTTAATACGGAAATTTTATTTGATATGAAAACGTTAAGCACTTGTTCCCTTAAATTCCCGAAATATCAACCGCTGATTTGTACATATGATATTTCAATAATAATTCCACCAAAATATGATCCTCAGAATATATCTAAGTCTCTCGGATATAAGATCATGCCGTGAAAGGACTAGCCAAATATAAACACATGCGCAAGCACTTTATCCCTCGACCCCGATATGAATACAACGGGCATGGAAATTAAATAGGGGCGCGGAAAAAGGATTAAGGGATCAAAAGTTGGCTAAGAATGTGTAATTGTAAACCGGATAACTAAAAAGTCAAATATTTCTTGTCCCATGCTCCCCTCACCATGATGACGGGGAAACGTTTCTGACACAACTGTGTTTCCGGGATTCAATTAGCCCTAGATGATGAAGCCGTGGTCACGTGATGAGGCACAACGGGGTATAAAGCAAATCGAAGACCTTCCTAAGTTCTTAATAATAGTTCTTGACATTTAACTGTAATTTATAGTGAAACTATCAGCTGCGATTCACAAGATGCGAATCAAGTTCACATTAATAAACCCATAATATATTAGGGTTCGATCGTAATAGATTACTAGTATTTCTGAGTGTGTGTGTCTTTCAACTTTAAGTGAAAAAAAAAACAAGTTACAAACGACCCATTTTCAAATAACACCAACTTATCAATAAAAGATATAAGTGGCAACTTCAATGTTTGATATTTAGAAATTTCCCTTCAAAGATTTGACCATTTTTAATTAATGCCGGTTTTTTTTTCGATTGTTCGTAAAATAACCACAATAACATGAACGTATCCCCTTCCTGTATTTGTTCGTCTTTCCGAATATATATACATACATCCTGTACATACATATATAAAGTTTGAGCAATTGTAGCTTATAAGACATGAATACGTTTCTGTACATTTAAATCAGGAAAATAACTATTTCAAATCTTGAATTGATCATCACTCCCATTTTTGCTACTCATCCATGGATAAAAAAAATCAGTCACATAATGACATAAACTGCATGTTTAGTGATACCCATCATGTACATGGAGAATCACATTCATTACGAAAAAAGTCAAATTTCTCCCAGTAAAATTTGCAGTTGTGCTAATCGTTTCACCTTCGGGAATCTACTAAAGATACATATTGGTAATCAAATGTCATAAAAAAGAATGACTAATTCCACGACAGTTGCAAATAGTAAAGCAAGCAATATATAATGCGGATTACAAAATGCTTAGTCACGTGTCGTATGAGCAATAAGTATGAAGCGAATTTTCATAATATTACAAACATGTTACTTGGAAAAGTTATCAAGTTTATATACTTACGCACAATTGACAGGATTGCTCGTTACATCTCGCACAGATAGTCCAGATAGAAAACACACGAGTAAAACAATCCTCATCGTCCCAATTCACTTCAAATGACTAAAGGAACAGTTAAAGCAATATTAATCTTCAAAAGAGATTAGGTCTGAAATTTTGCATGATAGAAGTCACCTTATACACATCCACTTTCTTTGTAGGTTAGTGATAACAGCAATGGCAGGTGTGAATATTTTCCCATAAAATATCTGAAATAAGTTGAAAGAGCTTGCATCCACTTGTCTACAGATGAAACAGGGGCACTGTCCCGTTATTAGTTGAAGCCAGCGGAGATAAGTCGATGTAATAGGAAACGATGTAAGAATACTCGTCTATGATCTGGAATGGGTTGAGCCAGCCAGTGTCAGCAGTGGCAGAACGTAACAAAATAGCGGAAGCACGTAAAACGTTAATCTTCCTGCCCCCGTCTCACGCACCCGCCATGCATGCCCGTATGCAAAGATAATTCAGGACCCCCCTTCTATTACCCCTTTCCATATCACCCCTCCCATTCTATCACCCTCCCCTGCTGTAATGGCTGTGGTCTTGTCGAAAACCCATGCCCAATATATACAAACGAATACAAATCATTTGAATCATTTATGGGTTTGTCAACATGAAGTTCTTTTAACTCATTTCATCCATGAAATATCTTCTGTTCTTTTCGTGATGTGATTACTGATTTTTCTCTAGTGACGTATGCAGACTGAATCATGGGCAACGACCGGGGACATTTTTTTCCCCACCACAGTTCCGGAAGCCAATATGAATATTCACAGATTGCGTCTTCGGAATAAGAGTTCGCATGCGCGTAGACAAAGTAAAATTATTTGTGGCCGCTCTTCACGTTAACGTTGCGACGAATGAATAAACATCCTCAAATTTCCGGTACCCTTACACCATGTACATAAGCCTAAGGCTTAGATCTATATCTAGATCCAATTCGTAAACACTTATCAAATTGCAATTAATGACAAGAAAATTAGTGCTAGGCTAGACTATAGGGCTAGCCTAGGCTACCCATTAACTTTATCTCAAATCTGGACCTGTCTAATGCCACGGTTAGAACTGGTTAAAATTACGAACTTTACGTCTACTTACGTTAGACCAATGACCTTGGTAGCATGGCTTGGTTTAATATTTCTAGTCCGTATAAAGAACTAGTAACACAAACAATTGCCGATTTTGAGTACGGGAAATGCAATAACTTGATTGGTAAAGAAAATGCACATCAATCCAAATTTTGTTAATCAAGAGAAAACCGGTGTGTTTGCTCTGTTGGTAGAGCGTCCGTCTCACAACCGGGAGGTCGGGAGTTCAAACCCCGGCCGCGTCAGACCAAGGACGTTAAAAGATGGAAGTTGATTAAAGAGATAGAGCCTTGTCGATCTGGCGCTACATAGCGGCTGCCCGACCCACGATTAAATGGGCAAAACAAATTTTCGGAATATTTCATTTCATATCCATTTCGAACAATAAAAATTTGGAGTTTAATTTTGGAGTTTAGAGTTACTCTGTGATTAAAAATGCTGGCCGCGTGATTAGAAGCAGTTTAAGAACTTTCTGTGCACTGACGTGGCGTTAATTTATGCCTGGGTTTAATACCTTCAATGCCGATACAGTGGAGGCTAGATCAGAGTCTATCAAGATCTATAGACTAGATCTAAACTAAATTTATTTAGATCTACGACTAGTTCTATATATGGATAAACCCCGCGGGTATCACTTAAACCAATGCTACTAAGCACATTGGTCTGACGTATAGTTCGGAATTTTAACCAGTTCTAAGTTAATCATGGTCCATGACATTAGACAGGTCCAGATTTGAAATAAAGTTAATGCTCTAGCTAGCCTAGCATTTTGTCTTGTCATTTAAGACAATTAGATAAGTGTTTAAGAAATGGATCTAGATATAGATCTAAGCCTGAGGCCTAAGTACATGATGTAAGGGACCCGGCAATTTTAGTGTGCTGATTCATTCATGGCATCGTTAACAAATAATTTTGTTTTGAAGTCCACGCGCATGAAACTGCGGTGGGAAAAATAATTTCGCGACCGGCGGGGGGGGGGGGGGTGTCGATCATGATCTTCTTTCTTTGTCACTTAGTTTAAATCACGTTTTCCATCCAATTGTAACTGTGAATGTATATCTCATCCGAAGACAACAACGCATCAAAATTTTGAGAAGCCGAACGATTCAGTTTCCTGTACCCCAAAATACAAAATGAATAAAGGAAGTCAAAATTATAAAAAGAAATTGGAGAATCGAAATTGCCAAGAAAAATAAAGCTCAAGATATGACTGTAAAGTTTGTAATTATTAATCGTAATTGTCCTTAGGGGATTGCCCTAGAATAGCTCGACCTCTTGAATTCGAACTCCTCTATTATTCGATTTACTCTTGGTTTTAAATAAATTTAAGGCGAGTGCGCAGCACTGTAGGTTTTGACATTATAGCCCTACCTCAATATACATGTATATATTTTTCATTATCTACCAATGTCATATTCCTTTTACATTTTGTCATCCTCCTCTCTCACAAGCCTTCACTATACTTTTGTGTCTCTATCTTTTTGTATCTATTAATCTTGTCAAATTAAGGAAAAGAAATTAATTAAAAAAAATCACTGAATAGTGATAAAATAATTACGCAAAATAAAAGAGCGGGCTGAAAAGAATATAATAATCAAATAGCAAAGGCGGAGTGAAAATGATCGATTAAAACTTGCATTCTCATGACGTTTCACGGCTTCGATTCGATAACTATTTTGTGTTGAATTCATTCTTCTTACTGTTATCGATATCAATTTCATTATTTATAAGATTATGTGAAACGCAGTTCACCTTAATACACCGTTAGTGATACATGTATATTACTTAATAAGAGATGATACCAAAATAAAATAAAGTGACATATTATCATTTCAGTGCTTACAGAAAGACAGAAAATAAAACAAGATAGTTATATTTACTTCATAAGTTGTGAAATGTGCCTGCTATACGATGTGTATCTCATTTTGCATAAATGTCAAAGAAAAATAAAAACCACTGAATACAAAACCAAAATAAGATAACTTTTGATTTCTAAAAAAATGCAAAAGAATGGGAACCCAGGCTTGTTCAGTTTTCTGCCTTAAAAATTGGCAAAAAAAGAAGAAAGATTAAGAGTAGGTTAGCAGTATCGTGTTAAGATGCCACGTATGTTTACACTATACTTTTTTATGAAGGTGATGTGAAATGAACGGTTCAACGTGATGTAATCTATTTGATAGGCGATGATGTCAAGGCGAGATATAGTAGTATACCTAGTCGATTAAAATAATGTGAGGTTATTATTTATCATTATGGTTATTTCCCCAAACCTTCAAAGTTTTGTGTGAAAATATATGATCACATATATTTTTATCGTAAGTTGAATATTATGGTAACCAAGGTATCATAATCCTTATTTTGAAAGGGATAGGGGTAATACACTTAAATTCTTTGATGACGAAAAACAGTCACAATCTAATTAAGGCAAAGAGGAAATTGGGAGAATGGTCACGTGATAGCGAAGCCAATACTTTGTGCACGTCATCACTACAGCCTATTTATAAACCAATGACGTCAAATTGCTAATTATTTTTAAGCACCAAGGCCCGTACTCTGAAGTCAGATTTAACTTTATAGACCACGGTCTAACTCTGTGCTAAAATTATGGAAGCCAAAATTTCAAAAATTCTGTTTATATTGTATATTTCTTATGTTTTTTTCTTCTGCTTTCATAATGAATAAAAATACTTCAGTTATCATTCCCAGACAATTATGAACAATTTGAGTGTCCAATAAGTTAATGAATTGGATGTGTACTGTTAGTGATTTGTGCTCCATTTGGCTCTCCATACTTTATAAACCACAACTTTAAACCAGGGTTTAATTTATACCTGAGTTCAGAATACAGGCCTATGTAGCGTTGTCCTTAGAACTGTTAAAAATGTATAATAATGATGATGATGTTGATAATAATTATAATAATAGCAAAAACAATAATGATAATAATAATAAAAATAATAATATATTCGTATTATCAACACTAAATGCTGACAGAATCAAACGGTGATCTGATTTGTTAAATGGACAAAATGTGCGGTGGAAGCAAAGCTGAAAATATGAAAATAAGAGGCTACTTAAAGCTAAACTTGCAACGGTAAGCATCTTTTTAAACAAAGTTTTAGGAGTGTAATCGATGTCACAGTAGAGCCGAGGAATGGGTTTAAAGAACAAAATAATAAAATAAGAAGAAAGGATGATGTATGGATATAAAAGAAACTGTAAAAGGAAAAAAGCGGATAAATCACATTAATGATGCCTAGCAAATAAAGGGAAAGCAGAAAGATGGTTTAATTCCAGTAACACGTTCAAAGCAATATCTATACTACCACTATCACCGTGGTAAGAGCCGGTGCAGACTCGGCTCGCGGATTATCCTGCGTCGCGCTTACACGCTGCCCCAGCTCGCGAGGCAAAACAACGATCAGTGGATAAAATTGAAGTCATTAAATGCACACTAATTGCCAGGACGGACTTAAAGGTCAATCCATCACAGAAAAAATGTAGATTTGAATAAATAGAGAAAAATCAAACTAGCATCACGCTGAAAATTTCATCAAAATCGGATGTAAAATAAGAAAGTTATGACATTTTAAAGTTTCGTTTATTTTTCACAAAACAGTGATATGCACAACTCAGTGACATGCAAATGAGACAGTCGATGATGTCACTCACTATTTCTTTTGTTTTTTTATTGTTTGAATTATACAATATTTCATTTATTTACAGATTTGACAATAAGGACCAACTTGACTGATCCATATAAAACAATGCTAATTCCAAACGTTCAGAGAGTTCTTTGTTTCACTTGACAATGGGGAGAAAATAAGAATATTTTATATTTCACATAATATAATACAAAATAGTGAGTGGATGACGTCATCAGTCTCCTCATATGCATATCGACTAGGATGTGGGAATAACTATTTTGTGAAATTAAGCGAAACTTTAAAATATCATAACTTTCTTATTCTACATCCGATTTTGATGAAATTTTCAGTGTTACGTTTGCTGGATTTTTTTTATCCAAATCAACGTTTTGTTGGGGTGGACTTGTCCTTTAACTTCGCGGAGAAAAATTGGAGTGTCTGACTAGCGAGCCGGTGCATGGGTTTACACGCACAAAAAATGTCAATGATATTTGAGGTAAATGCTTAAATCTCTTTGCGTGGAATTGGTTCGAATGATTTTAACATTATTACTTTGTGAACTCTATTGTATTTATTTGATTTGAGAGAAAAACAATATAAACATCTTTAAAATAGTTCTTAGCTCACTTGAACAGAATATTTCAATATGCAATATGATAGCGAGGATTAATCAATAACGTTCTAAAATTTTGAATGTAAGCTGTATGAACTATGAAGTGTACTGTCATCAAAGGTCTTATGTACGATGGTGCTTTACTTCTCAATTTGGCATCCGTCCCCTCATGGGGGGGGGGGGGGTTAAGTGATTGTACCTAATTCAATAGTTACTTTCTCTGTATGCTGTATGTAATGTTTTACTCTTTTTACATTGTATATCATTGTAATATGTTTTTTTTTAACAGGGCTCTCTTTTAAAGCAGTTTTGTACTAAAGAGATCACCCTGGGTAAATAAAAAAAAATAATATATAAATAAATCGCTATGATTTATTAGAGCAATTTGCGATTTATGCTTTATCGCATAATTTTACAACATATTCCAGGTCCATTGTCATGATTGTCTTAATTGGCTACAATGCATAATAAGTTAAACATACAGAGTAATAAAAGAATGCAATTCGAAGACATGAACTGAGAATTCATTTTATAATATTATATCTGTCCTTTCCCTTCTGTATATCATATATCTGTCAACCAATGTACAATACAAATATATATCCCCCATTTGATGCAAATGATGGGCCAAACCAATCAGGGCGATTTTGATGTCTTTCCGAAGCGATATATTCGAGGCAGCGATGATATAACTAATTATCACATTCCACATGGTCACTATTTCATTAAACATGTTAAAGGAAAACAGTAGCATATTTGTCTTAAAATTGCTGAAATGGTAAAATTCAAGCAACACTTAAAATAATGCTAATCTATCTACATGTAGCATTGTGCACGATGTTCGCGTTGATCGCTCTTGTCTAGCTTGTAAAGCATCAGTAGGGGAACGTAAGTTGTGACACTTTTTGCATTTTGCATGATATTACTACTAGTCATATCAATTCTAACATTGTTAGAATTGATATGACTAGTAATAATGTAGAAATAAGTACCTTGCCTTTAAATTTGATTCTTGGGAAATGTTTTTCACCTATATATAACTTTCTACCCCCACACTGATTTTTATTATTTTTTATTATTCATCATAATGTTTTATCATCATTATTTTTTATTATTCATAAGAATTAACATGGCTTAAATTACCCCAGTTCGAACTAACTTATTGCGATATTTGCACATCCACACATTTTTTATGCATTCATCATGTAAAAAACTATGACAAGAATGACAATCCATGTCTGGACTAACAATATTGTTCGTATTTCTATAATATATTTAAAGACGTGTGTTGGTCAAAAGCACTTATCTATTTCACACCTTTTTTTACTTTTTTTGCTGAAATTTGTATTTTTCCCTCTAAAAAAGTACTTTTTGTTCAAAGTTGGAAATAAAGTGGTTCGGTTAAGGGTTATGCAATGGGTCATCAATACATGACACCACCACAATGCCTGACTCATTCATTATTAGCATTATTAGCCTGGGGGTGGTGGCTCAACTTGCCCCTATACCCCGCCTTCCCCTACACATTGCAAGACTTTGAATGCACACTGATTGTGCATTCTCCAGAGAATGTGACCATGATGTTCTTTAAACTTGAAACGCAGAGAAACGGCGATACCCATCACCTGTGAGGTGGGTGTATTTTCATAATGGAATGTAATTTTCCATTATACTGTATCAATCTAACTTTCCATTCATCAATAAACCATATCCCATCCATCTCACCATTCATCCCCATTAGTTACAGATTAGTTGTTGTTTTGTGAAAGCGGCTGATTTCTACTCGGAAATGTTGTTCCTCTATTCTGGAATTATTTTCATTCTCAAGTATAATATACAAGACATCAGGAAATACATCATTTTCACATGTTTTAATATTCTGAATACTTTCTTCTATGAATAGCATTGGGGTTATATTGGAAAAGAGCTTATGAAGTAATTGTGTCTAGTTCAGTCATTATCTTTATTTTCGGATATTATTTGAGTATTTTTGATAATTCAGGAAAGAAAACATAAAAAAGAGGTTAACTAGAATCACTCAATTTCATATATCAACGTTTGAGGTTGCCAGTCATATCAGTATGCTGTTCAATTTTGACAGTAATTTTCTTCACTGGTGTCAATTGGTGTCATGGATTTCTAATGAGTCCTAAAACAAATGTTGTGAAATCACGGCAAAAATGAAATTTTGAATACAGATCTCAAATTATTTCATGATATCAACCATCACTCCTATACTTTAATGTTATATTTGCATAGAGGCTTAGTTACTGAGAAAGCAATTTATATCACAGGACACCGCGTGACAAGACAATGCCAATACCCAAACACACCTTAAAAACGTTTGAGGAAGAGGCATAGGTACAATTCGTTCTTAATCACAATCTTATTTGTTCTTCAAAGTTTACCGCGACTGGAAATTCCCTCTCCATGCATCATCGTACAGGAGAAGAGGGAAGGATGCTCCGTTTTGCAGTCATGACTGTGTACTCGTTGAGCGATAAAGGACTCATAATGGTTTAATAGATTAGGTTATCTCAACTAATATCATTCTTGTGTAATCCCGTAGATTATAAACTGAAAATCACACCCAATATAGGTCTTGCATCTCGATTGCCTGATAAGACTGAAGAGTCACAATGTTGATCAGTATTGTTTTTTTCAACCTTACAAAGTGATACATCCCTGGGATTTTTTTTCTTCTCTCTTTTTGGGTGATTTGAGTGTTAAGGTAATGATGGTACTCTGGAATGCGGAAATAAGTGACCTGTATACCGCCAAACATAAAATGTACAATTACCGACCTGTATTTCCGTATAATTAAGAAAGGGGAATAAATAGAGCACACGCGGTTCGCGTTAAGAGTTCATGATCTGATGGTACTAGGAATGAGGAAGATATTACATCTGGAGCTTGTATGGAGAGGTAGAGAAAATATGAGAGAATGTGGGAATATGATGGGTAAACATCAAAATGTCAACGGAACCTCGCTCTTAATGTATCTTGACAACATGAGACTTAAGCATTAGTACAGTCTCCATCTAGATCCTGTCGTGCTATTCTCATTCTATTTCAAATCTATGTGCTTGGACAAATGATAACTTTCATTTGGATACAATTTCTTTCCATTTATCTCGAAGTCCGACATGGTTCTAACCAATCCAGTTCCATTTATCATGCTTATTAAGACAATTGAACAGTGAAATGGATCTAGTCTGGATAATTATCTTGAACTCGTCGTCGTTTGACTAGGAACAGGAAATATCGAGGATTTGGACCGAGTGTTAAGAATTGTCTTTCGTCATTGAAATACTCAGGATGAGACTGATTGTATTATTGTCTGCTCATTATCGGGTCAAAATGATTCTTTATTTATTCATTCTTTCTTCGAGTGTGTTCAATATTATCTTGGCTGATTCGAATGAACACGAAAGTGCAGCGTAAGTACATCCTTATTCTCAAACATTGACTCTTCGCCGGATTTTTCTAATTGCTAATGACAGATAGACGGAACCAGGCTTGGCACATCGAAGAACTATCAACTTTCCGAAAAAAAAAATACCAATTTGAAAAGTCTATCGTACATATAATAAGAATAAATAGTGTAAAATGGTAGATGAAAATCAATACATGCCAAATAAATTGTAGTTTGAATGCGTATACATGCACTGTTTCAGCGTTCGACCGATAATATTTAAAGGAATAAAAAACACTTGAGAAATTGAATAATCATAAAAACCTTATATATATTATACTGATTTTTTTTTTTTTTGTTTTGGGGAAGTAGGGGGAGCCGTATGTTGCATTCCACTTCTTCATAGTTCATGGATATACAGGCATACTGGCTCAACTGATACAGAACTTGCAAGGGGAAAATAACACTTGGTTTGAAGTGTACATAGGAATCTTGTGGTATTCCTTTCGAGTTTTTATACCCCAATTAAAAAAGTACGGTTCATGTTGTTTTTATTGTTACACCCAACTTCAGGAATCAATACAAAAAATTATAACCTAAAAAAAAAATCGATCTTTCTTATATAGGGTCTTTCCACATGATTGTAATCGTGTATGTGATTAGCGTTAGTGGTTCTAATCATACTCTAGTTTGATTTCACACGTGCTAAATATTCGTCACTAGCCTTATTTTTCACTGGAAATATCATTCAAATTACATTTTTTCCCGTGTGAAAAGGCGGTTACTGCCAAGGAAATTTGAATGTGCATTAACTTCAGGGCAGAGGCTTGTGTATCTTCATTTTGTAAAAAGATAACAGGACATATCTGTTAATGATTTGTCAAACCCCGTAATGTGTCTAGCCCTCTTAAAATATATACTCCCAATTTTTTTTCAATCTTTATTTCTCTTTTAAGCTAAAAGCTTGCTTATTCAAAAAGATATTTATCGTGATCAGTTTGAAAACAACAAAAAGACTACATTTGTTCTCTTTTGTCATCAATTTTGATTTCATAATGAAAAAACAAGGTCCCCAATGCAAAAAAATGATTTAAATCCACTTTCTTCATACAGAGGAATTTCAAAATTCAAGAAGAAATATGATGACCCACTAGACTATAGAAAAGTTTTAATTTATTGTAAACAGTTGATATGAACTTATCAACTATCTAATGTTTTGTTATCCAGCTTGCACCTATTTCCAGGGGCTATAAAACGATCATCAGCTCTTGTAAGTGGATGTCATTGCAACTGCACGTCAAACAATAATGATGCTCTATCGAATATTGGTAATTATACACTTCACAAATTAATACTTTAATATAACGTGTTGAGAATGAAGCATATCTTTCAGAATTGGGAAAAATCGATTGTAATATCTGAACAAATATTAAACGGAAATTGTCACTCCTTATTAATACACGATATAGTGGAAATTTTAGGCGATTCTCTAGGCTAGGTACTTCCTGAAGCCATTCAAGCAATTCGTACCTTTCGAAGGATTTATCATTTTGGACAAAGTAGATGTAGTTGAAATCATAGTGTTAGAGAATTAATGAAAAAAAAGTGTTCAATGTTACAATTAACCGTAGCCTATAACAATAACACAAATACTGCATATGTTATATACATGTATATATGCATCAAATTTTATTTTTCCAGGATTTTTTCCATGTCATTCATCTGAATGCATCAAGTGTGCTCCTACTAATTATGATGTATGTGTTTCCGCTTTCACTGACAACGAAGGAAGCCAAGATTATGGATTGTACGTCTGTCTAACTGACCAACAACAATCAAGAGCCATGTGTCTTTATAGTCTTCAGATACCTTACTTTATATGCGAAAAGACGTAAGTTGATGTTGATGAATGTATCCTATCTTTTTTCAACATGATGATTGCACAAGTGGATATATCAAACTACAGTAGTACAGCGCGTATCAAAAAAGTTTACACTTTGAAAAAGCCCTGGGAATTAAAAATAAACAATATGTAGGTATTTTTTTTCATATATTCTTGAGTTTAGGTCTCATCTTTCCAATGAAAGTAAAAGTTTTGACAGAATGTTACGCTTGAGTGAGCACTGTCCATGTTTTAAAGCTCGCAGAAATCTTTTTGCGCAGAAATGCTCGTTTTCACGCTGTGTCAAGGGGAAAGGTCGAAATCAACCTTACCCTGCGAAAAATTTCTCATACATTTCCCTTCACTTTTAGTAAATTGAAATAAAACAGATACATTCAAGCATTTTGTAACAATTTTTGCCAACCACATTGAAATTTGAACACTTAGTAAGCACAACCTTTACCCTTTTGTGCCAGCTGGATCTGAGGACATAACTGAATCTGAACAAAAATTTATATCAGACATCTCCAGCATTTTTTCACTAAGATTTTATCATTTAAAATGGGTTTACATTTCATTTTTCATTTAAAACTTGTTTCTCCACACTTTTCCCAAGCTTGACAATGATTATCAAAATTAAAATCAAGCCTAAGCCATTTCATGTAAATCACAGCTTAGTGTAAAGCAAATATCGTCACGATGGCCTCGGTGTGAGGGGGAGTGGGATAGGGCGCAATTCACTCTTCGAAGTGTTTTGGGCAAGGAAACAAGTTTAAAGAGATAAAAATATATCTTCAAATAAAATTTTTAGCTAAATTCCACATTTTTTCATGATTAAGGTCTACTTGTATTCGCAGAACTATTTCAAAGTTCTGCGCAAATCGTTTTTCACTAACTTTTCAAAAGTGGTGCTCACTCAAGCGAAAATATTTTTCGACAGTTATATCGTCATTTGCTTAAATGGATCTGTACCAATGTTAAAATGTGGAAAAACCTTCAGGATATTACAAATTTATAATTTTTCAGGATTTTTTTTATACGGACTGTATAGTGCTTAGTCAATTTCTCGAAACCTTGGACTGACACTTGAAAAAAAATCCTCACAATAAACTTTTATAGATAACAATGGAATAATACCATTGCAGCTCTTTGACAAGTCTGTTCAAACATTGACCTACCTAAGTCCATTGTTTAAAAGGTTATAGGTCATAAAAAATAGATTTGTAAAACTGAGGTCATAAACTAAAGCCCGTTAAGCTAAGACCTAATTGACACATACTGCATCAACCTACCATACTTCCACTAGAATCCACTTCTATCGTCCAAGGGCTCTTGGAATATTAATTTGGGATCCATGTTATGGTTATATTTGCGTTGATGAATCGGATCAATTGGAGTGTTAAACTGAGCGACAATACTGCAGTAAATACCATTTTACTTAAATTTACTATACTAGTTACTTCCATCCAGCGGGACTTGGTGTAATTGCTTTGGATAATAAGCTGTATAAATGATGGGGCTTATAAATAAACATTCACGACCTAAATTGGCAGGCTCAGCTCAAAATATGCAACCACCACAGGGTTTTGCATGAAATTACACAAATCATCATCACTGTTATAAAATAATGATTCTGACTAATATGCTTTCTACGGTTTGTTTTCAATTGGTCTAATGCCATTTCGTCCTCTCATCATTTCGTCTAATTACCGGTTAGTCTCATAGCCATTTAGTCCATCTACCATTTGGTCTAATTGGATTAAGTGTTAATTGGGCGAAATTAATGAAAAAAATGGGAGTTAGACCAACTGGTTAAGAGACGAAATAGGAAATAGTCATAGACGAACTGGTGGTTAGATAAAGTGATTATAGGACCAAACGGTTATTGGACCAAATGGTTGTTAGACAAAATACTGATGGACGGAAAGTAAACTAAATGAAATGAAAGTAGACCATGTGATGAGTGGACGAGTAAACTTTCAAAATCTTTGCTCTTGCAATGGTCATTAAACTGCAATATTTAAGTGATGGCGTTCTTCGTGGATTATCATGACTACGAATTGAATTTCGAAAAGCCGCCTCATATGGTCTGAAAACTATTCGATAGATGTAGTTCTGTTTTTGTTCTTATTATTGTTATTTTCTGCAGAGATAATCGTTACATTGAATGCCAGTATGAAAGAGGAAATGAGGAATCCATCTGCACATTTAGAGCACCAACCAGTAAGTTATCACGAAATTTACCGGTTTAATGATTCATATTATTCAACAGTTCAAGATGGAATTTCATTACTGGCTCAACCCGGGCTTGATCCACTTACTTCATTTGTACATTAATTAGTCTGAGTAAGAACATCCAACACAATATTTACTCCATATATGGTTCCCTTTTAAGTATAAAAAAATATAGCAGTATTATTTTGATATTTCATTACATTTCATTAATTTTTGATAAATTCATGCTGGAAAGTTTTCTTTTAAACGTGGAAATCGAAAAGCAAATGATGCTGTTTTTCTATTGCTATTCATTATGATTATTAGAAGTTATTTCTGATGGCTGTTACCCGCTCGCGCCATCTTGCCCGGATAATTCAAGAGTTTGCTGTGAGAGTGCACGGGAATGCAGTTGTCTTTCCAACATCTTTGCTCCCAGTTCGGATATCTGTTTGCAGAAGTCTGTAGCCAATGGCCTGTGGGGATCCTGCGAGTGTGATGCATACAGAGGATCACCAGTTTGTGGAGCATGTGGCGAATGCGACGATGACGGTGGAGATGATGACAGGTGAAAGCGATTCTCTTTCCCCATCCCGAAATCTGTAACGTAATTTCCATTGGCAGAGATGGTTTATTATACTACCAAAAGTCGTGCATAGCAAGTTCAAAGGGAAAAGGTGTATCTCCTTTTCTACAAGTGCTTTCTTTATACTTCTAATTGCATAAAAATGAAATTTACGATATTCGGATATGAAAACTCAATTGAGTTTGTTATATTTTAGTATCAAGTCGGAGATCCTAATATACATTTACTAAATGTATATTCGGATTTCCGACTTAATACAAAAAATAACCAACTCAATTGAATTTTCATATCCGAATATCGTAAATTTCACATTAAATATGTTTAGATGATTGAGATAATGAGATATGAAATGAAACCTATTTATCTTAATCCAAATGGCATAATGACAGCATCGCTAAAATTTTCTTCCTACAGTCCTTCAGACGACAAGAATAGTGTTTCAGGCACAAACAATAGAGGTAAGATTGAACACAATAAGATTATCCTAGCTTACGGATTATATTCTTGAATGTTGAACATTATCAGTAATACTTATTACGATGGTATATTGAAGGTGTTTCTTGTACATGATGTCTGTAATTCCTATCATTTCACAATTTATTTTGGAACGCAAAGTTTCAGGCGAATTAATATTTCAAACTGATAGCATCAACCAAATAACAACTATAAACATAATAATGAACAGACCTATAGACAACATCAATATTGTCCACATCTGCCTTATCTGAATGGCAGTTTATTTTTCACACAGCCTCGATTATAATAAGCATTTCGTAATGTTGGTATAAACTAGTTTGAAATATCATGCCTATATACGCTTCTTTCCTACATAAGGAGCCGAGGGAGGTGGTGATGTAGGCGGGTTTGAGGAATCGCATCAGGATCCCATGAAGATCGCAGGCGTAGTCGTACCAATCGTCGCCATCATTGTGTTTCTTGTTGTCGGCATGATAGTCGTCTGGCGGACTGGAGGGATTCCAAAGTGGTAAGAGAAATACATGAAATACTGATAACCGAGAACGGCCATCGCACACCTATGATCCGACTGATCTTTGTTCGGTTTCCCTCTATAAGTGACACTTAATTATGACACACGCTCTCGATAGATGTGACGCATCTGTGAGTAACAAACGAATTAAAGACATGAAAGACAAGCGCTGAAAACAAGAAAGAAATGACAAGATACATAAAATCAATGCAGCTGGCTCAATCGCGTTTCGAGCCAGATTTTCGGCCTTCGCAATCCGCGGACGTTGTTGAGTCTGTGTTGAAGTCGCAGAGTGGTAAGAGAACGGTCAGATCGTAGAGTGTGGCTTGTCCAATATCATTTCACAATGGGTTCCCATTCTTTGCTGTTATATTTTACTTCTTTGACAGAAAAATTTCCTCCTAAATGATTAATAAACTGCGTCTGAAATCATAGATTATACAACAAGCACGATGAGACCAAACTTCCATTTCAAAATAATGCAAGACTGCAAAACAAACAAGAGAATATGCGAGGAATACTGCTGCCAGTTGGTAACAATTTTCCGTTTTTTAGATTAAATTCAAACACATGAATGACCCTAAAATTCACAATGGTTTGAATTTCTGAAGAAACGGGGTTTTAGGGCCTGGAAATTCACATTTGTGCTGTTCCGTGTACCAGTTAAAATAATGAATTTCGCTTTAAATAACACCAAAGAAACCCTTGGGAAATAATGTAGTAATTGGTGATAAAAATAAAGCTTTTTCGTATAGGAGTTGCATACTACATATTTATCGTAAATTCTCTTTAAATGATTACAGCATGAAGCGAAGATGTGTATGTACCTGCGAAGAAACGGGTTCCATGACAGGTTAGTAAAGTTTCTAGTTTCTAGCAGACATATTCACAAATAAGTAAAATCGTGAAAATACTAATGATAGCTCTTCATTGATAAGACTTTCGACCCTGCTTTACATACAATACAGGTATAAAACAGAACCAAATTTGCAGAAAGGCTATTGTCATCCTTGGAGGATATAAATATTTTGAGAAATTCGATTTTTACATCGAATTTTTACATCGACAAATTATACGACAACTTTTTATGCCTAGATACGCTATTCATTGCTATCGGACAATGCTAATGGATATCTTTATTAAAATCTTCCACATTTCTTTGGTTTCCTATATGAAATTAGAACTACCAGTGAAGCGATCACCCAGTGGCCCAGATCACGAAAACCCTTACGAAATTGAACCAAATGAGGAACCACACTTCTACGCAGGTGTTCATAACATAGGTAGTACCGACAGATCTAATCAGGATGGACCACTGACAAACGCACGGGAAGACACAAACGGATACTTATGGTATCGAGGAGAGGAATCCTCAAGAAAACTGTCATCAAATCTAGATCAGAATAAAAAAGATCCCGGAGACGGCCTCGTATATTATGAACTAGAAGAAACTAAGGAAACGCCAGGTGACAAACAAGTCACCGATACAACACCCGAGTATCTCGAGTTCGATGTGGAAGACAAGATGGCAGCAACAAAAGAAGAACCTAAAGGTCAGGATCATACAGTGCATTCCAAAGAGCAAGCAGCCAGTCATGCTAGTCCAAATGCAATAATTTCCCAAGAGGACTGTCGGTATGGAAAACTCGACCGTAGTCCCGATAAATCTGGACACTTGAAAAGCAAAACTCATTTCACAGAAGAAGACGAGTATGGACACTTAGAACCTGTCAAAGGTGCCGCGGGAGATAACACATGCTATTCCTGTGCAGAGACAATAAAATCTACAGAAAACCCTGGGAGTCATGCAAGTCCAAATGGGGACATCATTCAACAAGACACTGAATACGGAAAACTTGACCGTAGCCCAAACAAGTCAGGGCACTTGAAATACAGCACTCATCCCCCAGTAGATGACGAGTATGCACACTTACAACCTGTCAAAGGCGCTGGAAGAGATACAGAAGATTGTCCCCCTGCAGAGGCAGTGCAGTCTACAGAGCAACCACGGTGCCAGGTTAGTCCAAATGTAGACATGGCCAAAGAAGATTGTCAGTATGGAAAACTTGACCGTAGTCCCAACAAGTCAGGACATCTGAAATACGGCACTCATCCTACAACAGATGACGAGTATGGGCACTTAGAACCTATCAAAGGCACTTCAGAAGATACCACAAGTTGCCAACCTACAGAGACATACCAGGCTCTTGAAAGGGGCCCGGTTGTGAAGGCACTAGCTGAGAACTTGCAGGGGGATAGTGGTACAGAATATGGACGACTTGATATGACAGAAGTGGAACAACAGACAGCGCCATCTAATGCTACTCCTCAATCGATTTCATTAGATCCAAATCGAACGAGAACGCCAGATGATATGCCCCCGAGTAGTGAAGAAGTATATGGTATTCTTTAAATAAAAAAATCTTATGGAAAGGAAGCAACAGCGGAAATTGATGAGGAGCATTTGATAAAACAGTGTATATAGATATCTATGCAAATGTGCAAAATAAAAAAACCTCAGTTTTCTTTCTTTAATAATTTGTTGAGTTTCCTACTCAGTTTTCATGGAACCATTTTCACGAGATCAATTTGGCAGTCTGTTTTTTTTTTTAGCTCTTTGACCGATTTCTTTCCTCGATTGTTCCAACGGATGTCTAGTTGATTTTGTTATTCTATATATGTATATATATATATATCTTTCCTCGATTGTTCCAACGGATGTCTAGTTGATTTTTGTTATTCAATATATATATATAAATTATAACCAACAAATATGGTGGAAGCAATACACACACACACACACACACACACACACATATATATATATATATATATATATATATATATGGGTTTGAGGGTGTGTGCGTGTGTGTATTGCTTCCACCATATTTGTTGGTTATAATTTTCCATACGTAGAGTAACTGCGGTCAATATAGCACATTCATTTATAAATAATCTATTTTTTTCCTGCACTGTTCTCGGGCGAAATGGATATGGGGCAAATTATTCCAACATATTGTGTCTTTTAGTTAGTAGGCGCGATATATCAGTTGGAGGATTTGAATCCCGGTGACTCGGGTTCAATTCCCACTTGATGCGATAGTGCCCTTTGGTAAGGCATTCGTCCTCAATACCAGGTCCCTCGGAGAGGACCTTAAGCCGTGGCTAATATGGTTGCTTGTTTATAAGCGTTCATGCTTTCTTAGCAGTCAGGTAAAATATCACCACCATTTACCATTTACTTCATGATTAGAGTAACAATAATAACATAGACCTACTTTTAAGTGTGTATACATGTATAGGGCATAGTACATGGGTATCACAAAATATCGGCGTCTTAAAGATACAAACACGTTTTTACCTCTGTCAACGAAAACAACATATTTTTTCTTCTTTGTAAGATTTGTGGTAAATATTGGCTTGTTGGATCCTCTTTGTTTTGAAAAACCATTTCTTCTCGACTGATTTAGGATTGTAAGTAGAACTTTTTAAGTGAGACCAATTGTGTCATTTCTTTTAGACAAAAAACATATTGCTCATCAGAAATTATGACAAAATCTAAAACCATTGTCATCCGTAATTTACATAATCCTGGATTAGCTTCTCTCGACAAAAATTGCTGTGTGTAACAGGTAAAACCTCCTATATGCATTGGCATTTTTAGTTATTTATGACAGGGTTATAAGTATTCGGATAAAAATCACTTCTGATTGATATTACACTATACTTAGACATCAATTTTATTTAAATCATATGTAACATGTATAAATGGACATTGATATTGAAGTTAGAAAAAAAAAGGTGAATACACACTCAGTCAAAACTAATCAGTCAAATTGACTAGACAAGTAGTCAGCTGAGAGCAACTGATATGGAAATCATTGATAATCACATTTCTGACATATATTCTAGTCAGAAATAACCATGTTCTAGTAAATACGACTAGAAAACAGTCAAATTTGACTAGAATAACAGTTGCTACCAGCTGACCCTATTAAGCAGTCATTTTTGACTGATTTGTTCTTAGAGTGTATTTGAATTTGGCCAAGGAACATCAATAGTTACATGTCTTTAAGTTCACACAACTGTAATGGAATCATCATATCAAACACAGGTATTCTGACACTGTTGAATATACTTATGGTTTTAGCAGTTAGAGTAAAATATTTTACTAAAATCATACTTGTATTTGTTTGCTTTGTTATGTTTTCTTATATGCCATTAGTTTGGCAAGAACTATGATAATAGAAAACGTTGTGAAAATAAATAAAATGAATCTAAAACAATATCGCATTGGTATTCTGGTATCCCTTTTCTGACCCTTGCCCTCCCCTGCAACCAACAAAAGAAAGTTTGAAACATTTGAGAAATTTAAACAATAGGTTCCCACCAAAAGAAACAAAACGAAGATAGTCTCAAAAAAATTGTACCGATTTTCATTACTCAAAATACTTAAATTGCTTTTACAATCGAAAACATTGAGATTGATGTTTCTAAACTACATAACTCACATACTGTATGCTAAACAATTTATGGGGTAATCATATAAACAACTCCAACGAGTGCTTGAAACGGCCGTTACAGGAACCGGATGTTTTAAATATATCACTCATGTTGGTTCAGATGTAGATCGATTTGAAAATACTTCCCATGGACATTACGAAACAAGATGGGTATTTTCCGACCACAGCAGTTACTCATGTGTTTATTCTAACATTATCAAATATCAAAATTAGTTACTTGCAATGTTTTTTTATACCTCAACTTGGTTGGCAGAGTCCACGTTTAATTACCTTCTGATTGATAAATACCAATTCCTACCTGATTTGAAGGACTCGGAAGTTAACATATGCAAAGGCTGGTTTCTCTTGCCTGCATTAATGTAAGGAAACAAATTTTGTTGCAGTGCATGGATTTTGTTACACATCAGAGGCGTATAATAAGCCGAAACAATTGAGGGAAGAGATATAGGATATGAAGCAATATTTCTAAACGTCTCCGATTGGTGATCGATTTTTACATGATGTTCAGAAAAATCTAACATTTCACCCTTTTCCTTTCTTTTTTCTATTCCCCTTGAATTTTATTGTTTTTGTTTTTAATTCATATTATTTTTATTTCTAAATTTTATTTATCACTATTAATATTCACAATCATAAATATGTTTTTTCTATTTTACTATCTAATCAATTATCTAATTAATTATTAAATTATTTTTCCATTTCATTTATTATTATCATTATTATTATTATTATTTTTTTTTTGGGGGGGGGATCCATTGCCCCCAATACCCTCATCTGTCCGTCAGCATTGTACATGTATGTGGAGGTATGTTATTCATTTTATCGAAAAGGTTGAGCTCTTCTTTGGTAAATAAGGAAATGGGTTTATCTGCATGGAAACGCTAAAAGGGCGTTATCTCGATAATAGATACTGACAAACAAGTAAACGAGTCTTTATGTAATACACGTATGTAGTTAGAACATGACACCGTGAATTTGGTCAAATGAAGACATTTGTACTCACACAAATTATGACTATCACTGATTCATTTCCGTCTTGTTCCAGTCCAATGCCGTTCACTCCGGAACCGAATCAGCTGCGAGTCCATCCGAATACATGTATTCCGGTGGTTTTGGGAATATTCTGTTCTCCCTCCGCGAATCCGAGAAAATTCAGGAAGGATTCGGGAACGTTCGAGTCCACCGAAACCATCCGAATTAGGCCGAATTCGGCTAGAATCAGACCGAATTTATTCTGGAGAATTCGATTTCGGTGTAAGCCTGGCTTTAGCTGGGGTTACACCGAAACTAAATCAGCTGCGAATCCACCCGAAAACAAGTATTTTGTTCTCCATCCGCGAATGCGAGACAATTTAGGAGGGTGACACCAAAACCGATTTCTCCCGAATAATTTCGGACCAATTCTGCCCGAATACGGCCTGATTCGGATGGTTTCAGTGATTTCGGAACTTATTCGTCGCTGATTCCGCGAGCTCCCGGAATAGAAAAGAATGTGTCCGAATCAGTCCCGATTAAAAGCAGAATCGCCAAGAATTGACCCGAATCAATATTGACCATCCCGAATGAAGCCAAATGCCACCCGAAAAGTGGCAAGAATCGAGCCAAATGTGCCCTATGCAGAATCGAGCCGAATGTGGCCCAGTTGCTCTGATAAAGGCCCCCTCACACCTAACCGAATTGCCTGAAATATGCCTTGCGATGGCTGGCGAAAGGCATTTTCTTAAAAAATCGTTTTCAATGGTAAATGATAGTAAATCATATTTACCCTTCGTGTTTGGGTTCGCACACCTTCTGAAGAAGCAGCTGCGATTATTCAAATTCATGAACATGAATTCGCATCTCTTATTTAGTCTGCGGTAGTCGTTAGTCCATCGTTCGTGTGTTATTGTCGCGCATAGCCCCTCATCAAAGATCTCGAGAGAACCTTTAACGAAGCAACACGATGACAAAATATGAGTTGCGCATGGAAACGAGGATACTATAGACAAACGGATTTTCGCTTGCAATATCCTATGCGAAGGGAAACCAATACTAACATTTACTAAATTTTATAACCGATACATACACGAAGGCGCGCGATAGTTCAGTCGGTAGAGTGGGGGTTTCGGATTCCGGTCACCCGGGTTTTTCGCTTGCAATATCCTATGCGAAGGGAAACCAATACTAACATTTACTAAATTTTATAACCGATACATACACGAAGACGCGCGATAGTGGGGGTTTCGGATTCCGGTCACCCGGGTTCGATTCCCAAGTGGTGCGCTAGTGCCCTTTGGTATGAGGCATTTATCCTCATTATCAGGTCCCTCAGAGAGGACCTTAAGTCGTTGGTCCCCTGGTTGCTTGCTCACAGGCACGTGTGCTTTATTAGCAGTCAGGTAAAAGACCTCGGTATAACAAGAGAAACTATGGATTGCGAATGCGTGCGAATGACCAGACGAATAATTTGTCATGTTGCGTGGATGACTTCTTTGGCCGTACTGAAATCCGGACGGACCAGGGCTCCGTAACACAAAGGTTTGCGATGAATCGAAAATATGAAAGAACACTTCTGATTGGTTCCTAGTCAGTATTTTGCGACAAATGCGCGTGGATCATTGACCTTGATTGGTCAGTTCATTTAGGGGTGGTATTCTGGAACTCTGTCATAACTTTTGTCATAAATTTTGTCATATCTCTCCGAGATGTGACATCGCTATGATTGTCAAAAATCGGTATTCTGAACATTGTCTTTTCCCTGTCATATCTCTCCAAGTTCCCGCCCATCTTTTCGGAAGCAATCCAATCAAAATCATCGTTAGTTCCCAGTGGGAGCCCTTCTAGCCAATAGGAAGGCCCCGTTACAGGTAGGGCGTATCCCCACTGCAGTTGCTGGCATCGCGCCACTACGCGAATATTGATGCGCGTAATTACAAAGAGACAGGGAGCTGTGAAGGATTTTAGAGGAGTAGTAGAAAAAGAAGGAAAAACAGAGAAAAAGAGGTGGAATTAATATGAAGGGCCTAACTAATTGTAGCATGAAAAAATAATTTTGAAAATTGTCACGGATGATGAGTGAAACTACTACCACAATCTAATCTAAATAATATCATTATATGCTTGACATTCAGTCGGCAGGGTATCGGAATATTTGGTACTAAAAGATATGACAAAATCTTTTGCTTGAATAAAAGGATTACGCGCATTGAAAGCCGCGTAATTTTGGTGCCCGCTAAAGAGAAGAGACGAAATTTATGACAATTTTTGTGACAAAAGTTATGACATCCACCAGAATACCGATTTTGTCATATCTCTGAGATAAGATAAAATACAGAGATAAGACAATGTTCAGAATACCGCCTCTGGTCTCTTTTTACAGGAGTGCAAACAAACGTACAAGAACGCCCGATTTACCCAAAGAGGTGAACCGAAAAATCGATATCCATCGCATGTCATATTTATCCTTCGCTTGCCGTTCGTTGATAACATTTTTCAATAGTTACTGATCGCATGATTTGACGGAAATTTTATTTGAATTCGCGTGCATTTCGTCCATTTTTCCCATTCGTCAGCCTTCGTCCGCCTACATTTGGTCACGTGTGAGGGGGCTATTACCACGATTACAGCCGAATGATGACTTGGGGTGGTATTCTGAGATCCATTTTATCTCAGATAAAATATATTTTATCTCCGTTAAAATCAGTGAGATAAAATACCCTTAAAATCTCTCCGAATTGGTATTCTGAGAACCATTTTATCTTCATTTATCTCTGTAAGACACACCAATATCCAATTAGAAACGCGCTTTTATAGCTCTCTCATGTCACTTAACCAATTAAAATCCTTTCCACCAGGAGGTGTGGCAAAGGGGTGAGATTGCGTCAATTTATTGACTTCAAATACGCTTGCACTATACGCTTACGCGTCTTTACGGAGATTTCTTTTTAACAAAAAGGACAATACTCTCATCTTTTTTCGAAGACTTTATCCCATCTTTTCAAGCATCATTTCAAAGACAATATTAGTCAAGAAAAGTCTTATGAAATACTCTCTGAATGTACAGGAACAACGTAAAGGTGTTATTCTCAATAAATATATAATTTTTCTTCATTTTCATGTCACCATTTGGGGTTACTTCTCCTAGAAATATTGGTGAAATCAACGTCGCAGAGATGAAATAGCCTTTACCCTCTTTTAAGTTTATTTTATTTTTTCAAAGTAACATGGGCGCAAGCACATCATCTGCGTTGCAATGGCCAGATACGCGATGGGTATGTGTACGCAGGCATTGTTGTTGCGTATCATCTGTAGATACGCAAGATAAAATTTATACGCAAGATAAAATCTAAAATTTTATCTGAGAGATAAAATCTCATCTCAGAATACCAATTTCATTTTAAGAGATAAAATAAAATATTTTAAAGATAAAAGGACCTCAGAATACCACCCCTGATTGTTGACCCGAATCGGAACGAATATGTGCGAATGCACCAAGCTCGGACCATTAAGCCCAGAATGATAAGAAATAGGTCATCAATCTGATCAGAATACTCTGAATACTTTCCCTAATCCAAACGAATGTCATCCGAATATATCCCAAGTATGGCCCGAATGATTTTGTTTGTGGTCATATTCTGGAGTATTTTAATTCGTGTATTCGGATGGATTCGCAGCTGATTCGCTCCGGTGTAACCTTAGCTTTACCAATTCGTCCGATATTAATTAGTAAATTGCTTGTACGATTCGCTCACCGTTTAATCTATATGATTTAAGTCGTCTAAAAAGACATATGGTTATTGGACAAAATAAATATTGGACGAATTGATGATTGGAGCAAAATAACGATTCGTTGATAGACAATTAACATGCTGATAGACCACAAGATGTTGGGCGATGTGGACATAGGATCAGATGAAGTTGGACCAATCGGCTATTCTTCCTATCACTATGGGATTATCATAGCACTTTCCGATCGAAAAATTGGTAAAATCATACATGTCTTACGAGTGATTTGTTTCAACATCTAACTTATACTACTGTCTGGTTTATTGCCATTTCGTCCACTGCCATTTTGTCCACTACCCACATGGTCTAATATCATTTCGTCTACCATCAGTTGGTCCACTATCCACATGGTCCAATTACCATTTCGTCTAATAGCCATTTCGTCTAATAGCCATTTCGTTTATTATCATTTGGTCTAATAGCCATTTGGTCTAATGGTATTTTTTTGCCAATTGGTCCAATAGCCACTTTGTCCACTATCATTACGTCTATTCCCATTTGGTCTAATAGCCAAATGGTCTAAAGGCAAATGGTCTAATAACCACTTGGTCTACTTTCATTTCGTCCATGTTCCATTTGGTCTAACTGCATTTGGTCTACTATCACTTGGTCTAAACTCATTTCGGCTAACAATCATTTGGTCTAATTGCCATTTGGTCTAATAACCAATATGTCCAATTGCCATTTTGGCTAATCACCATTTCGTCTAATATTCATTTCGTCTAATACGCATACTGGTCTACTATGCTGCACTAGCGCCCTCTACGACCCGAGTCGACTCTATTCGCGATTGTGGGCCTAATTAATTACCAATTCTCTTCAACTTATTGATTTATTTTATCACTGTTGACTAGTGTTGTTCGTCATTGATTACTTTGCATTATGGAAGTGTTTTCCACCCAAAGGGGGAAGCAATGTGTGTCTTATCGAGGTTATACATACACGATACGGGCGAGGAAAAACGGAATGGTATACTATATTACCTACGTAGTAGTAATTATTTTAATTATGTATATTATTTCTATTATGATTATCCTTATTATTATCATTTTTGTTAATATTAGTAATATGATCATCATAATTATTATTAGTAGTAGTATTATTGTGAATTTTATTATTATTATTATTATAATTTATTAGTATCATTATGATGATTATCCTTATTATTATATCCATGAATTGCTACAGCATGAGTATATCACAAACATTATACTCATCGTTATTGTCAATACTACTAGGCCTACATTTATTTTAGGCGCAGGCGGGCTTCTAGCGACGGGAAACGAACAAAAAGGGAGAGGATAGTACAGGGAAAGAAGATAGGACAGATCGGGAAGAGCTCTTTTTTGGGGGGTGGGGGAATATTGATCAATAATATTTCTTTAAAAGGCTTTGTCTTTCATCTGTTTATCGTATTTTGATATCGGAATACAATATTCTCCTTTCTTTTTTTAAAATAAAAATTGAGCGACAAATTAAAATAAAAGGACCCTTTTCCATTTTCCCCATCTTAGTTCCCCCTTTTATATGTGTGTGTGCGTGTGTGTGTGTGCGTTTTGGGGGGGGTGGGGGTGCCTGAATTGCTGTACCCACTGAATCGACCCTTGCGATAGTAGTTATCATCATAGTTTTTAGGGTTTTTTAAAACTAATATCATCAATAATTTCAAGGTATTAAAGTCATTTCGCTCCCCTCCTCGGATAACGCAAATTATTTGTATTAGACGAAATGGCTATTGGACCGAATGGCTATTGGACTAAATGGCTATTGGACGATTTGGGAATTGGACGAAATGGTTAGTAGACGATTTGGTTGGTAGACGAACTGATTATTGGACCTAATGGTTGATGGACGAAATGACTATTAGACGAAATGGCAATTGGACGAGTTGATAAGTAGACGATGTGGATATTGGACCAACTGAAATTAGCCGACATGGCTATTGGACCAAATGAACGGTGGACGAACTGGTTAATGGACGATTTGGCATTAGACCAAATGGATTTAGACGCAATGGTTGGTAGACGAAATGGTTGTAGACGAATTGGCTATAGACTAACTGGCTATTAGACTAAATGGCTATTAGACGAAATGGTGATTGGACGAAATGGGTGGTAGATGAAATGTTGATGGACGAAATGGCATTAGACGAAATGAATGTAGACCAATGTGGTGAATGGACGGGATGGCAGTAGACGAATTGGCAATTTACCATTACCCTACTGTCTATTCGGTATTCAAGATAAGAAAAGAACTGTGAACATGAAAATGTCGACGACGATAAGAGAGATGATGAAATCAAAAAGCTATGTCTATAGAGAATAATGTTGAGGATGGTTAGCATGAAACGATGGGGAAAAGGGGTGTTGGCAATGAAAATGATGAAGAGGAATATTGAGAAACAGAAATGTGCGAAAAATCCGAATATTGACAACCAGGGACGGCGCCAGCGTTGGTAATGGGATGAGATTATGTTATAATAGGGACCAACTAAACTGACGGCCAGAAACGGAAGTTCACAAACACGATCAAAAGCCTGGGATGATATTAGGTGAGAAACCAAAGAATCACTTCGACCATGTCGACCGTTACATAAGTTTATAATTAGGTTTCGTTAACTTTAATAAATAAATCAAAGAAAAAAAATGGCCCCCAAAGTATTATCTGGGAGGCACAATAAAGCCTAGAGGGGGTCGCGGGGACTCCCACCTCTATAATTTTTCAAATAGTGAAAAGGAGAAGAGGAAAAAGAAATGGGTTTTTAGGTCATGTTATCCCTTATCGAATTACCCTGACGCTACCCCTGTATCCAAAATGATTCGATAAAATTTAAAACGTTCTTGGAGAGGAATGGCTCCTTCACTTCTCTTGATACGTTTCATTGATTAAATATTGCTATAATTTTGTCTGATGTATAGTTTGATCATACTTTCTACGAGTTACTTTTAACTGATAGGCCTTTATTTTATAATCTCATATCCTTTTTATGTACACCATGTGGAAAATCCCGATCAGTTCCGTTAGGGCTATAACAATGACACGATTTTTTAAAAATAGCATAATATGTCCGTCAATACAAAAAATGTTATCTACCCAAAGAAATAAACAAAGTCATCCCCCCTCTCTCTCTAATCTATATGTAGGGCTTAGTCATGGCGAACTTTTTATATTTTTTTTTTCGACTGATTGGGAATTTAATGTGAAGGATAATTTCATGATTCGCAATATAAGTTTTTGGACTATTTTCCCAGTTTCCAGGAGGGGGTGTTGGTGACCAGAAGCTTTGTACGTCAGGGAAAATTTCGTGTAGCATTAATTTGGAGTATACGGATACATTATGTGAATAACCCTTGGGGTCCAAGGCTCTTGAGTTTTGACCTAGATATAGGCCGAAGTAAATCAAAATTGTATGTGGACTTACTAAAAATCTTCTACCGCACACAAAGAGTAGTGGTAGAACAAGATAATGTTTGTTTTAGCCATAAACTGATATTGAATCAACCTGATTCTTAATATTATTACAATTCTAACGTTTGGAATTTATTTTAATCTCCCCTAAGCCATTTAGCGCTAATATACATGACCTTGTTCACATTATATACATAAATAATATATTTATATAAAGGGCGGGAGGGTTGTTCAATTTCGAACGAGATGGGGAAAGGCCAAAGATTTCGTCCCTGTTCCCGCCTGATCAATTATTCATATGAACTAACGGACATTGTTGGATTCCTTGTTACTTTGGTACAATTCACTATAAAAAAGTAAAATCATTTCACATATGTTCCAGCTTCTTACCGAGGGAAGTGGTTTTGCCTTCTCAAAGAAAAGGGATCTGAATATCGGAAATTGTGTCTGACATGGTACATCCGAACTAGGTTGAAATCAAAGATGAGACATATTATTTTTTTTATTCTTGGTTATTTCTTTACCAATAGGGCTGGGGAGGGGCTCATATCAAGTAGTAGGAGTGAGGGGAGAAATGGGTGGGGGACGTGGCAAAAAGGATGAAAACAATCAGCACTTATCAGAAAAACATGATTAAAAAGGGTAATGATCCCGTTCAAGCGACGAAATATCTTCCCACTGACCTAGGAACTATCAAATTGCATACATTTATCGATATTTTGAACACAGAATGTGATTAAGATGCCAAAGCAGTATTCAAATATACATTTAATATTTCATGAGTAGGGGAAGGCGGGGTAAGTTGAGCATAGGGGCAAGTTGAGCCACCAGCCCCAGGCCAATAATGAATGAGTCGGACATTGTGGTGGTGTCATGTATTGATGACCCATAGCATAACCCCTAACCCCACCACATTGTTTCCAACTTTGAAACAATAAGTAGTTTTTTAGAGGGAAAAATATGAATTTCAGCCAAAAAAGTAAAAAAGAGTGTGAAATAGATAAGTGCTTTATAAACACACTCGTCTTTAAATATAATAAAGACATGATAACAACATTATTAGTCCAGGTATGGATCTTCATTCTTGTCATAGTCTTTTATATGATGGATGCATAATAAATGTGTGGATACAAAATTATCGCACTAAGTTCAGACTGGGGTAAGTTGAGCCAAACAGCATGGGGCAAGTTGAGCCATGGTAATTCCTATGGTAATGTATCTTAAAAAACAAACAAACCATAAAAATCGATTGAAATGTAGGCTGAAAGGAGCAAATTTACATGACTGCTCTTTTCCTTTTACAGGATGTTAGTATTTATAGAGAATTAGCAAGTGAAAAGTCTTTAAACAAAAAATTGACATGCTGGTTCTTCCCCATACATTTTGTACATAGTTTTTGTGGCTCAACTTACCCCAGAAGGTGGCTCAAACTTACCCCATATATGGGGCAAGTTGAGCCATTTGACATCGTTTTTTTCAAAGGTCACGATGACTTTCAGTTTGGGGATATAAAGTTATATATAGGTGGAAAATATTTCAGAAGAATTAAATTTCAAGGCAAGGTACTTATTTCGACAAGATTATTAATCATATCAATTCTAACATGCAAAAAGCAAAAACTGTCACAACTTACCCCGCCTTCCCCTACGTATTAGGTAGTCTGTCATGTTTTCTCTGATACGCACTCTGGATTGGTCGATAAAGGAGCGCCATGAGCACCTAGCAATGTGGATACGTGCGCCTTACGGATCATATATTATTATTATATGTAACTTTGGGTAATAAATATTAAACTCCAATGCGCGGTAATTAGTCCTAAAGATATAGGCCTATTTAAAGAATGGTATGCTTTTGAACATATCGTGGCCTTGCAATGAGCTTGTTATTCGATTCAGCCCGTGATTCAGCGTTACATGTATGTGCATGTCTGGTAACCTCCTAGATGAAGCCACGGGTTGATATTCAAAAAAGGATCTGACTAATCTCTCGTCTCTTAAAGGTGAGTGTAACAGAACAAATAGAAGACCTGATTTGAATTTGAAATGCATGGGATTTGAAATCGAAATGGGCGTGTAATATTTTCCGTCGAATAAAGGTATCATCATACCATGGTAAAACGCGACAACGAATTAGAAATTGGCCATGTCATGCACTTTGTTTTCCAGGCATATTTATATTAAAACGCTGTTCCATCATTTCTAATTATACTTCTCACATATCAGGCGTTGTAGCTCTCCTGTTGGATGACACAAATGTTCCGAGTTCAGGGCTGTCTCGCTTGTATCCTGGCCAATTTCTCAGGATCAAAATTATAAAAACATAACCGGATCGGGCGACGTGAAGCCAAGAAAATGTCCTTTTCATTCGTTTTTTAAATCCACCCAGGTTGATGTATCACAAAACCTACACATCCGGTATGATGAGCTGTGAGCATAGTGATAGTGAATGATCACCATGATGCTCAATGAAAAATTATTTAAATAATAAGATGAATAGTGGGGAATGGGACTGTGTAGCAGTTTTCAATAAATCTCTCATAAAAATATTTATTTTTTAGAAGTCTTGTACTATTATCATTATTTGTTTGGCGTCACTTGTGCCTGGGAGGCGGAAAGTGAACTTAATCACTATGACCCGCAGGTCTCTCCTCCCATCTTACCACTATCAAATGTGTTCTTTGAAAGAACACCTTTGGTGTTGATGCTGTCAAGAGTAAATCACCAGAACATGCTGTAGAATGGTTAAGGTACAAATAGAAGGGTAAGAGAATGTGCTTGAATACTATTTACTACAGTATCTGCTTATCAATGAATGGAAGGGGACGTTTGTTCATGGGAGTGACAAAGTAAATGTTCAATGCAACTGATCAAATTTTATTTGCAACCAAAACTTTACTGCATAGCATGTCTGTACTGGTACCAAGCCTATGCAGTGCAATGTTTTCATTTAATATAACAGCACTTGAAATCATTCTCCTCTTCCTCTTCATGCTCTTGTACTTCTAGTGAGAGTATCATGGAGAGATGATACTGCCAATCAAGAATACTAGAGTAGATATCGAGGAAAATACATAAGTTGTAGAAAACGCCTTAAAATCTAAAAGAAGAAAAAAGACGGTTGAGAAAAGAAATAGATTCACAAATAACCTGTATTCAGTCCACCCCTCTGTCATTCTCTTCATTATTATTTTCTTTCTCTATAACTCTATCAACCCCATAAACCCAATTAGTCACTATATTTTTGTATTTCATCCAAGTTCGGTGAGCTATTTTATTTCATTTAGTCGACACAATATAAAACCTTGGTTGCTATCACGGTTAGGAAAGCTACATGGGGTGAGAAGGCTAAAGGAAGGAAGACAACACGGCGATGTCTTCCTCTCAATGGGTATCCTCTATCAACAGGGTACTTCATTTTCACATGACAAGTCAATCGAAAGGGGTGGGTATTTTACACAAGGGGTGTAGAAATTAACCCCTTAAATTTGCTGTTTACAATATATTATGGCTGTTAACTGTGGAGGGTCCAGGGTCGGTATTTTCACGTTTGAAAAGAGAATAGAAATGTGTGTTTTGTTAAGGAATGATTGCTTGTCAAAATATTTCGACGAGAAAATCTAAAATGTAGTGACGATTACCCCCCTCTTTTTTAAATGGTCGTTTATAACTTTCCCGCTTCAAGGACTATTTCACAAGCCAATAATTAAAATGAAATGTCAGCAAACATGATGGTTTAAAGGATACACTGGTCATCTTAGAATGGAATGAAAAATCGAAATAAAAAAAATATTATGTATACAGCAACATCCTTTACAAGTACATGTAACTGAAACATTCAGTGATATATAAGACGTTACAAGCTTAGGAATAAGATCACCATGGCTAAGATTTGTAGATAGGAAGTAAGTCATCTTCTCAAAGGTATCTTTAAGTTTTGGTAATTTCAAAAAGTGTTGGTCACCTTTAAGTTGAAAACTGCATTGCATGCCTAATGACTGTCATGGAGTGGATGGATGTCTACTGCGCTTAACATTAAAAAGTACTGTGGCCGGACTCGGACAAATATGACATTCAAAGGGTGTTTTTGTTGTTTTTTGTGGGGGTTTTTAAGGTATAAAATGTGAAAGGCTACGATTTCAATGGCCTGTAGCATTATGATTTGCAAAACAATCACTAAATTTGTAAGATAGGTATTCAGATGGCCCTTTAAAACAGTTCAAAGCAAGGACACTAACTAGACTAGGCACTATAATGAACATGAAAGCAAAAAAAAACCACTTCAAATAATTACAAAGCATGAACGAACTAGGGGGCATCTACGTATCTTTTGTAAGGTTGACATGTTAGTATTATTGAAAGTTCATTCACTGAAGCTTTAGATGAGTTTCTAAAGAGATATACTTGGGTAAAAAATATATCTTTCATTGCAGTCATAATATCACATACCAAACATACTGCAATTCAAAACACATGCAGGTCGTACCCAAACTTGAACTTGGAGCGCAGAGGCCATTGCCTTTTCGATTTCAAAATAATGAGAACAATGGGAGGATTCAATTTCGATTACGTTGAGAAAATGGCTAGTATGGGGAGGGGTATAGAGGTATGGGAGGTGGGGGGGGTTGGGTAGGTTAATGACTTTCCGCCCTTTTACAAGGTACCACAATTATAAATTGAATAATGATTAATGTGAAAAATAATGACGTACATTTAGCACGTGTGAAACCAAACTAGAAAATTATTAGAATCACGAACGCTAATCACAGCCAAGTATACAATCGTAATAATTATTACGATGATTCAAGATTTTCTTCTTCTTTAACTTTTTGCACGGTCGTTGAAAGCTTCTTTCAGAAACCCACGCCCCAGTATTTAAGTCAGTGCTACTTCTTCTCCTTCTCCCTTTCTCCTTCTTTTTCTTCTTCTTCTCCTCCTCCTTCTTCGTCTTCCACGATTACTAGTTTTAGTACTACCCCCATCAGTACCACACTTCAGCTACAACTCTTGCTGCTATTGATGCTGCGTCTCGTAATTTCACTTACCCCACCCCCATCCCCTTCAAATCTTGATACATGTTTCGGTGATCTGTGGTCTCCGCCCCTAGAAACAAGGACGTCACGGTAATTACTTCAGTGGCCTGGACGTTAACTTTCAACGCGGATGTTATGCGCTTGTACCCTGACAGCAAGCTATTGTCTATAACATGATTCGTAAATTTTATTTAAGTGAATCTTCAAGAAAATGGTTTGAATGACTGAACGTGATGGACTGAATATTCTTCAGAGGATCTTCAGAGATCGTTCTACATTTAGAATCGTGTGCTGCATAATTGTGATCTCGTGACAAAGGAACATAGTCCTATAGTCTTTCAATTTTAATTGAAAATCAAGAAGTGACACTGAAACTCGTATACAAATAGGTCGAAAATTTCTTTTAAAATTTTTTTAAGTGTTATTTTCTTTTGAATTCTTACTGAATCAACAAATCCACATTCAAATATATAGGATATGATGGCAAGAAGGATATGGTGTCAAACTCTGGCAGGAATTTTCAGAGTTACCGGAACTTAATGAACTGGATATTGACGAACGACGTATAAACGAGTTGATGGGATTTACAAAGAATCATACCGGTGGCTGGCAGAGGATCATGACGGATCTAGTTTAACTATCTCTCTATTTGGTGTCATGTTGTCAATAGTGCGGATGCTAGCTAATACAGAGTTAATGATCAAAAGAAATCTAAGTATTGAACTCATT